>NC_086446.1:221177051-221204551 GCF_028390025.1 Pseudophryne corroboree
ATTTTGCCATTTAATTCCAGTGATGTGGACGTATAATTCCAGTGATTTTGCCATTTAATTCCAGTGATTTGGACGTATAATTCCAGTGATGTGGACGTATAATTCCAGTGATTTTGCCATTTAATTCCAGTGATTTTGCCATTTAATTACAGTGATTTGGACGTATAATTCCAGTGATTTGGACGTATAATTCCAGTGATTTCGCAGTATTATTACAGTGATTTTGCAGTATAATTCCAGTGATTTTGCCATTTAATTCCAGTGATTTGGACGTATAATTCCAGTGATTTTGACATATAATTACAGTGATTTTGCCATTTAATTCTAGTGATTTGGACGTTTAATTCCAGCGATTTTGCCATTTAATTCCAGTGATCCTGCCGTATAATTCCAGTAATCCTGCCATATAATTACAGTGGTACTGGCATATAATTACAATGATCCTGCTGTATAAATCCAGTGATCCTGCCGTATAAGTCCAGTGATCCTGCCGTATAATTACAGTGGTACTGGCGTATAAATCCAGTCCAGTGATACTGCCGTATATATATATATATATATATATATATACCCTGTTGCAAAGCCAATTACTAAGGCTATAACAACTATGCTGGTGTTAGACGTGTATCCGGTATCCACCATTAGTGCAGTGGGACTGCAGTGCCAACCCTAGATGGTCCAGGTGTTTGTGCCGCACACTTGTGTCGCTTAGCTTAGTCATACAGCTACCTCTTTGCCCTCTATTACTTCTTAGCATGATGTGCTGTTTGGGGACTATTTTTGTAAAGTGCCATCCTGTCTGACACTTTCGTATATGTCCAGTGGTA
This sequence comes from Pseudophryne corroboree, assembly GCF_028390025.1. Lineage (NCBI taxonomy): Eukaryota > Metazoa > Chordata > Amphibia > Anura > Myobatrachidae > Pseudophryne > Pseudophryne corroboree. The sequence continues at coordinate 221,177,879 of NC_086446.1, forward strand.
CTGCCATTTAATTCCAGTGATTTGGACGTATAATTCCAGTGATTTTGCAGTATAATTCCAGTGATTTTGCCATTTAATTCTAGTGATTTTGCCATTTCATTCCAGTGATTTGGATGTATAATTCCAGTGATTTGGATGTATAATTCCAGTGGGAATTGTTTGTGTCGCTTGGCTTAGTCATACAGCTACCTCATTGCACCTCTTCTACATCTTTGCATGAGTTGCTGTTTGGGGCCTAGTTTTTGAAAAGTGCCATTCTGTCTGACACTGCAGTGCCACTCTTAGATGGGCCAGGTGTTTGTGCCGCACACTTGTGTCGCTTAGCTTAGTCATACAGCAGCCTCGGTGCACCGCTTTTTCTTCTTTGCATCATGTGCTGTTTTGGGGACTAGTTTTTGAATAGTTCCATCTTGTCTGCAACTGCAGTGCCACTCCTAGATGGGCCAGGTGTTTGTGCCGCACACTTGTGTCACTTAGCTTGGTCATACAGCCACCTCGGTGCAACTTTTAGGCCTAAAAACAATATTGTGAGGTGTGAAGTGTTCAGAATCAGCTGGGAATGAGTGGAAATGAATGTTATTGAGCTTAATAATACTGTAGGAGCAAAATTACCCTCAAATTCTGTGATTTTTGCTGTTTTTATGTTTAAAAAAAAAAAATTATCCAGATCCAAAACCAAAACCAAAACACGAAAGGGTGGTTTTGGCAAAACCAAGCAAAAAACAAAACACGAAAGTGGAATTAGAACCAAAACCAAAACACAAAACACGAAAAGTGCTCGCCGCACATCTCTATATATGGATATATGCATACACTAATTTGTGTATTAGAAAGAAGTAAGTTGTAGCACTGATTGAACAGATGGATAGAAATTGGTATATATACTATACATTACATTTATTATATTCTACAAATTGGAGTCCGATATAAACAGCAGTATCCAATCACATTAAAAGGTCTCAATAAAAATATTTCTCATGCCTGATAGAATATATTAAAAATTGTGACTAAAGAGGGGTACACGCTAGGCGATTTTAGCCTAAAAAATAAATGATAACGACATACAGTAAATGTATTTTTAGGCTTATATTTTCCAGTGTTTATGTGGCAATATTGGCGACCGAGGAATGATGCGCCCTCCCACACGCCGTTCAGCAATCACCAATATTGAGCTGACGTGCAGCTCAACCCGTCAATATCAGGCTGAGCTGCATGTTCGGGAATGCCGGCGGTGATGTCACTGAACGTTATCATTGAACGATAACCAAGGGCGTAGCTACAGTAGGTGCAGGGAGTACGGCTGCTCTGGGGCCCTGGCTACCTCCGGGGCCCTGCCCTCTCCCTGTACCTATTTGTGCTGCTAACTGCTTTTTATTTATCTGCTGTTCCAGCTGCTCGGTCTCTCCTCACAGTTACTGATGCTGGGAGGAGGCGCAGCTGTGCCTGCAGGGACATCCCCAGACCACAGCCATGCCTCCTCCCTGTTTCAGTCAGTGAGGAGAGCGAGACAGAGCATAGCCGGGAGATCCTGCAGTGCAGCCAATGCGGGGCTTTGAAGGTGAGCACCCGCACGCCGTCTCCACCCGCTCTCTGTCCATCTGGAGAAAGGGGTTGAGGGAGGGAGTTGAGGGACTGAGCCCTAAGTAGTCTGGCCAGGGAAGGGGGGTGGGTGCACTGGGAGGCTCGTGGACATTGTGCTATGGGGCCCCCAAAGGTGTAGCTATGCCTCTGACGATAACGTTCAGTGTGTACGCACTATATCGTTAAACGCTATACCGTTCAATTATATAGTCGTCCATCGCCGGCAATTCCCCTTCGCCTAGTGTGTACCTTCCTTTAAGCTGGCCATACGCTCAAGATTTTCTATCCAACCAACCAGCCTGGTTGGCTGCTGGTTGGAACGTAAATCTGATAATGAATGGGAGCAAATGACAATCGACCATTTTTTCCCAAACACTGGAAAATGGACAAAACTGTCATTAAGACAAATGGGTTAAATCAATTTCAGTAAATGGTGAGTGAGGGGACGCCGATCAGAATGTCTATTTAGCTGGATATTAACCAACTGGAGTCTAAATTAATGATTGCTTCATTATGTTCCAGGAGACTTGTTTAGGTACAGGTGTTAACTATACTAATTTTGTAAGTTAGTGTGTCTTATGCAAAATAAAACAGTTTTACGTCTATATTTTTTAGAGGCAGAAACATGAATACATTATGTTTAAATATATTTTATAAAATTAATGTTACAATAAAATATTTTTTGCTAACATATTTTCCCTAGTTTCAAAACATACTACATACTGTAGCAGACAAAAACTCAGAATATAACTTCACCGTTATTTTATTGAATTATTTGCTCCTCTTAGTCACAAAAGAAGACGTGCACCAAAATTGACCATCTATTTTATAAAACCTCTGTCTTAAAAATATATAAAATTATAAAAATGTGTTGGCTTATTTAATATAATCTCTACTAGGTGCTATATTTTACATACAATAAATGCTGTATCATGCGGAGATTGACTATAATTAAAAAAAATTACATAAACGTTCTTCACACTTACAACCCAACATCATAATAAACACCTGTCATTCTGTGTTGTATAGTCATACAGTTTATTGGGGTGGAGACCAAGATATCACCTTAAATATCTGAAACATAATAAGTGCTTTTCAGCTGATACACACCGCAATGAAGCTCACAAACAATCTCCTACTCATCATTCATCATAACAACAAGAGCAATTTCAGCTACAGTACGTGTTTGTACATTTATTTTTTAAGTACACTAACAAAGGACATTTTACAATGCATAGGGGTATATTCAATTGAAGTCGAAACTGCCGTCTTGTTGGAAAGACGGCAGTTTTCGACTTTTCAGGTCGGAAGGGCTTCCGACCTATTCAATCTCTTTCTTTTTATCCGATAAGTCGGGGAATTTGGCCCCGTTTCCGACAGAAGCACGCAGAATAGCCGCCAATCCGCGTGCTTCTGTCGGAAACGGGGCCAAATCCGACAGGTTTTGGCCCCATTTCCGACCATCTCAATCCGACTTTAATAAAAGTCGGATGCAGATGAGGGTGCTGAGAGGAGGAGACGGGGGAGAGCAGCGGGGAGATGGGGGAGAGCAGCAGCTAAAGAACAGCATAGCAGGAGGATGGGGCACTTCCGCCACTATGGCAGCGTCCACCCGGCTCCAGCAAGCAAGGTCCCGCTTGCTGGAGCCGGGTGGACGCTGCCGTGAGGTCTGGCGGTGGTGCCCCATCCTCCTGCTATGCTGCTGTAGCTGCTGCTCTCTCCCATCTCCCCGCTGCTCTCCACCGTCTTCTCCTCTCAGATCTCTCATCTCCATCCGAATTTTTTAAAAGTCGGATTCAGATGGTCAGGAACGGCCAAATCCTATCGGATTTGGCCGTTCATTGAATTGGTCCTGTCGGATCCATTCCGACAAATTCATGTCGGAATGGATCCGACTTCCATTGCATATACCCCATAATTTATCAATATCACTGAATCACTATAAACTGTACACTTAAGCCACTGAAATGAACCCACTTCAAGATATGTGCTAAATCCAGTATTTTTAAGGTCATGTTACAAAATAACATTTGGAGATTGATATCTGTATAAATAGTGACCTCTAGTGTCTTTGTTTATAATCATTAAGCTTTTAGGTAGTCATATTAGTGTATTCAAAGGAAAAATGCAGCCTTTCTGTTAATTATTTATTACAGAGTACTTACAAGTCAAAAGAGAATTTGTATTTTTACAGTTGCTTTAATTTAGAATTATGTTCTAGACAAGAACACTTCTTATGAGGACACAGAGCATATGCAATAAAAAAAAAAAAAACATTTTGAACCTAGGATACAGTTTTCAGAGACCTTGTATTACAGCTGGATTACCCGCTACATAAACTATATTAGATACAATTTCAAATCTGGGTTAACAGGGGTTGCTACAGTATATGCAGTTGTTTCTCCTTGTGCTGTACATCTTAAGGCCCCCATGCACTAGCGAGTTTTATTTCAGCAATGAGTTGGATCCATTTTTCCTGCAATCTGGCTGCGAGCTTCCCAGGAGCCTGGCGATTGCGATTTGCTACTTGAGTGCATTTTTTACATGTGATTTATCTCATGCGACCTAACGCACTGCTATCCATCTCATGCAATATATCTCAAAGGACATTTTTTCTCTGCAATTTCACATAGGATTGATCTGATGTGATGGGCTAAAATTAGCATATGTAAACAGCAGCCATTTTTAACTCTGAGCACACTCTGCTCTGTGACTAGCGAGGCTGGTTTATAGTATACCTGCTGAGCATACCACATTGCTACCGCAGCGTGTACTGCTTTGTTTTGCTCTTCTTAACAAAGTGCTTTATCCTATTCCTTTCTGATATGGATCCCTATCGCTATAACCTCTTGGTAGCCTATGGCTTTCTTAAGAGGAGACGTGACGGGGCTCAGAGAAAGAAGAGGGTGATGTCCTGCTAGTCAAAGGGGTGACTGAAGAAGAGGGGGACTCTCTCACATGTCTCTCCTGACTGAAATTAAGGAGAACAACCCAGAGGACTATCATAACTACTTGTGTATGGATGATGATGCATTCCAGTAGTTACTGGCCCTGGTGACTCCCTATATTCAAAGGCAGGATACCGAGATGTGGAGGGCCATACCACCTGAGGAGAAACTGACAGCTACCTTGAGGTACCTCGCTACCGGGCATTCAATGGAAGATCTAAAGTTTGGGACCCTCATCTCTGCTCAAACTTTGGGGCGGATCATTCCTGAAACCTGCAAGGCCATCGTGAAGTTGCTGCAGAACCAGTATTTAAAGATAAAAGAACAACACGACACACTTGCTTACTTGAATAGTAAAACATTTTGTCATAGGATAAAACATCCGATAAAGTGCAGTACAAATGCCAACATGGCATATATTTTCACTGTAGCCAACATGGCTTAAGTGGTAACATTTTTTGCTAATGTAGCATACAGTGGCGGATTTAGGGGGGGGGCACCAAGGCACGTGCCCCCCCTGTCATTTTTAGTGCAGACTGACATGCGGACGAGAGTCCGCATGTCAGTCTGCGGTCTCGTTTCCTCCCTGCTGTTAGGAGGGACACGGAGGGCACAGTGCGCGCCTCTCCTGTGTCCCTCCTGTGTCTCCGGTGGCCGCTGGTCTCATAAAGGAAGTGCCGTTCGTGAGCACTTCCTTTATTACAGTGACCCGCGGCCGCCGGAGACACAGGAGGACACAGGGAGGCGTGCACTGTGCCCTCCTAACAGCAGGGGAGTGGGGGGAGCAGCGGCGGCGGCGGAGAAAGGGGGGGACGCACTGGGGGGAATATCTGGCACTGGGGGCATATTTGGCAGGGAGGGGGGGGGGGAGAATATCTGGCACTGGGGGCATATTTGGCACTGGGGGGGAATATCTGGCACTGGGGGCATATATGGCACTGGGGGGGGAATATCTGGCACTGGGGGCATATGTGGCACTGGGGGTGGGATATCTGGCACTGGGGGCATATGTGGCACTGGGGGGGGATATCTGGCACTGGGGGCATATGTGGCACTGGGGGGGAATATCTGGCACTGAGGCATATGTGGCACTGGGGGCATATATAGCACTGGGGGGGGGGCGATATCTGGCACTGGGGGCATATGTGGCACTGTCGGGGAATATCTGGCACTGGGGTTATATGTGTACCTGGCACATGGGGGGGGGGCTATATTTGGCACTGGGGGCATGTGAGTACCTGGCACCGTGGGGGAATATCTGGCACTGGGGACATATGTGGCACTGGGAGCACAGCCCTAGCAACAAGGACTACCTCCTAGCAACGAGCATGACACCCAGTGCATGAAACCCCTGGCAACGAGCATGACACCCAGTGCATGAAACCCCTGGCAACGAGCATGACACCCAGTGCATGAAACCCCTGGCAACGAGCATGACACCCTGAGCATGAAAACCCCTGGCACCGTGCATGGAACCCAGAGCATGAAACCCCTGGCTACGAGCATGACACCCAGTGCATGAAACCCCTGACAACGAGCAGGTATTTGAAAAGTAATTAGAAGCCTTACTGTAGGACTTAATGTGTAATGGGCATTACGGTGTGTGGCATAATGTATCACGGACATTGCGGTGTGTGTCATAATGTGTCACAGGCATTACGGTGTATGGTATACTATATCGCTGGCATTGTGATATGTGGTATAATGTCTCAGGGTCATTGCAGTGTGTGGCATAATGTATCACGGACATTGCGGTGTGTGTCATAATGTGTCAGGCATTACGGTGTGTGGTATACTATATCATGGGCATTGTGGTATGTGGTATAATGTCTCAGGGTCATTGCAGTGTGGCATAATATATAACAGGCATTGCGGTGTGTGGCATAGGGTATAACGGGCATTGCGGTATGTGTCACAGGCATTACGGTGTATGGTATACTATATCACGGGCATTGTGGTATAATGTCTCAAGGTCATTGCAGTGTGTGGCATAATGTGTCACAGACATTGTATGTGCTATAATGTATCAGGGGCAGTGCAGTGTGTAGCATAATGTATAACGGGCATTGCGATTCCTGTCATAATGTGTCACAGGCATTACGGTGTGTGGCATAATGTGTCTGGGGCATTACAGTGTGTGCATATTGTGTCATGTGCATTATTGTGTGTGGAATAATGTCTAAGGGCCATTGCAGTATGTGGAATAATGTATACTGGGCATTACTATAAGGAGGAAAAATGACAAATAATGTAAGGGGCATGAATCAGGATTATTTTTCTTTCCTGTGGTGGCCAACGTCTGGGCGTGCAGGTTGCAAAACTGGGGTATAAGGTAGTCTTTTCCTGCAATACCACGCCCATTCAAACGAAGCCACGCCCATTCCAACGAAGCAACGCCCCTTATGGTGCCCCCCCTGTAATTTTTTTCTGGATCCGCCCCTGGTAGCATACAACAAGTTAAAAAGTGCATTTTTTTTGCCAACATGACATATATTTACACTGTAGCCAACATGGCTTTCAACAACCATAAATACTCCCATATTATAAACAGTGTAAAAGATAAAAACTTTAATAGTAGAGGGATTGGATAAATGCCAGAAACGTCCGGAGCCCCCTACACCGCACCATACCAGATCCCTGCACTAATACCAGCAATTTTGGAGAAAGTACTGCACATCCCCATACGTCCCGGTTTGTGAAGTCTCCAGCCCGATAGGGTGTACAGCATATGTCAGCGTTCATTGCGGAACACCGGGAGGGAGAGAGATTCTCTGTATGGTCTAGGTTCTGGTTTTAAAAAACATCCCTGGATCATGCAGAACAGCTATAAGCTCTCCCTCCCATTATCCCTGATGACTGCTGTCACATAAACCCCCCAGGCAAAGACACCCCCCCAGATGAAAACCTGCAGTGCTTTATCCAAAAAGTGGCCGAGATTAGTGCGGGGGTTCAGTACGGTGAGGCATTTGAGATCTGTGCCTGTCTGGTTTTTAGCCAATCCCTGTAATTCCCAATAAATATGGTGCAGTATATATATTCTTAACATGGGAGGGATATATGGGGGTATATTTACTAAAATTCGTATTTTTCCAAATGAGGTTAAAGTTCAAACACGAATGACATCGAAAGTGTAAATTTGCAACTTTTTGAATTTATTACGACTAATTTACTAAGCTGTCGTATTCTGCATTTTCATATTTTCCGATGTCGATGTCATTCGTATTTTTTGGCAGTGTTTTACGGGAGTGAATAGTGAAACACTGCCGACATTAACACAATGAATCTCGGCCGGATCTGTGAGATCCGTGCAGGGCTTCATTGTGCACCTTTCGTAAAAAAAAAAATAACTGTTAAAAATAAAAATAAAAATGCGTGGGGGTCCCCCCCTCCCCTAAGCAAAACCAGCCTCGGGCTCTTTGAGCCGGTCCTGGTTCACAAAATATGGAAAAAAAAATGACAGGGGTTCCCCCATATTTCATAAACCAGCACTGGGCTCTGCGCCTGGTCCTGGTTCCAAAAATACGGGGGACAAAAAGCGTAGGGGTCCCCCGTATTTTTTAAACCAGCACCGGGCTCCACTAGCCAGGTGCATAATGCCACAGCCGGGGGACACTTTTATAGTGGTCCCTGCGGCCCTGGCATTACATACCCAACTAGTCACCCCTGGTCGGAGTACCCTGGAGTGGGAACCCCTTAAATCAAGGGGTCCCCCCCCTCCAGCCACCCAAGGGCCAAGGTTGAAGCCCGAGGCTGTCCCCCCCATCCAAGGGCAGCGGATGGGGGGCTGATAGCCTTTTGAAAAAATGTGAATATTGTTTTTAGTAGCAGTACTACAAGTCCCAGCAAGCCTCCCCCGCAAGCTGGTACTTGGAGACCCACAAGTACCAGCATGCGGTGGAAAACCGGGCCCGCTGGTACCTGTAGTACTGCTACTAAAAAAATACCCCCCCAAAAACAGGACACACACACCGTGAAAGTATAATTTTATTACATACATGCACACCTCCAAACATACATACTTACCTATGCTCACACGAGGCTCTGTCCTCTTGTCCCTGTAGAATCCTTGGGGTACCTGTGATAAAAATTATACTCACATAATCTAGTGTAGAATCTGACCTTTGTATAATCCACGTACTTGGCAAAATAATAAAACGGAAACCCGACCACGCACACTGAAAGGGGTCCCAGGTTTACACATGGGACCCCTTTCGCCGACTGCCAGGACCTCCCCTGACTCCTGTCAAAGAGGGTCCCTTCAGCCAATCAGGGAGCGCTACGTCGTGGCACTCTCCTGATTGGCTGTGTGCTCCTGTAGTGTCTGTGAGGCTGCACACGGCAGAGATACAATGTAGCGCCTAAGCGCTCCATTGTATCCAATGGTGGGAACTTTGCAGTCAGCGGTGAGGTTACTTTCGGTCAACCGCTGACCGCAAAGTTCCCACCATTTGATACAATGGAGCGCATAGGCGCTACATTGTATCTCTGCCGTGTGCAGCCTGACAGACACTACAGGAGCACACAGCCAATCAGGAGAGTGCCACGACGTGGCGCTCCCTGATTGGCTGAAGGGACCCTCTTTGACAGGAGTCAGGGGGGGTCCTGGCAGTCGGGGAAAGGGGTCCCATGTGTAAACATGGGACCCCCTTCAGTGCGTGGTCGGGTTTCCGTTTTATTATTTTGCCAAGTACGTGGATTATACAAAGGTCAGATTCTACACTGGATATGTGAGTATAATTTTTTTCACAGGTACCCCAAGGATTCTACAGGGACAAGAGGACAGAGCCTCGTGTGAACATAGGTAAGTATGTATGTATGGAGGTGTGCATGTATGTAATAAAATTATACTTTCACGGTGTGTGTGTGTCCTGTTTTTTGGGGGGTATTTTTTTAGTAGTACTACAGGTACCAGCGGGCCCGGTTTCCCCCGCATACTGGTACTTGTGGTTCTCCAAGTACCAGCCTGCGGGGGAGGCTTGCTGGGACTTGTAGTACTGCTACTAAAAACAATATTCACATTTTTTCAAAAGGCTATCAGCCCCCCATCCGCCGCCCTTGGATGGGGAGGACAGCCTCAGGCTTCACCCCTGGCCCTTGGGTGGCTGGAGGGGGGGGACCCCTTGATTTAAGGGGTTCCCACTCCTCCAGGGTACCCCGACCAGGGGTGACTAGTTGGGTATGTAATGCCAGGGCCACAGGGACCACTATAAAAGTGTCCCCCGGCTGTGGCATTATGTACCTGGCTAGTGGAGCCCGGTGCTGGTTTCAAAAATACGGGGGACCCCTACGCTTTTTGTCCCCCCCTACGCTTTTTGTCCCCCGTATTTTTGGAACCAGGACCAGGCACAGAGCCCGGTCCTGGTTTATGAAATATTGGGGAACCCATGTCATTTTTTTCCCCATATTTTGTGAACCAGGACCGGCTCAAAGAGCCCGAGGCTGGTTTTGCTTAGGAGGGGGGACCCCACGCATTTTTTAAAAAAAAAATTAACACTTTCCCACCCCTTCCCACTGATAAACATGCACAGATCTCACGGTTCCGTGCATGCCTATCAGAACACGGTAAAAAAAAGCAGGTCTATTTTAAAACTGCTTTTTTTTACTATTTGTATTTATTCACGGCAGTATTTGGCTATTGCCGGCAGTGTTTGTGAAATACAAATTTTAGTAAATGACCGAGTTCCATCAAATAACAGGCGTATTTGACCGATGGTGTATTCATTCGTATTTTTTTTCTTGGACTTCAAAAAAAAATACGAATGCCCTCATCACTGCCGAGATTTGTGCTTAGTAAATTCCCGAGATGACACTTTGAAGAAAAAATGCAAAATCGGTCAAAATCGGGAGCTTAGTAAATATACCCCATGGTGTTTTGGTTGCAGATTTGATCCAGAGAATATACACATGCTGTAAAGTAGTCCCGGACCCATGACTATGCACTTGCAGCATGTGTGTATCCTCCACCCAAACTCTGCAACCAAAGCACCATATATCACCATACCACACCATATTTATTGAGAATATAAATATGAATTTAAAAATAAAAAATAAAATACATCAACTCACCCTCCAGCATAGCAGAAAAAAAAAGATCTAGGGAAGATGGGTGGGGGAGTAGGCTCGGATTTGGTGGAAGGAATAGGCAGTGAATCGTGTGTACACCTGGCTATGTATGTCCCAAATTCTGCAAAATGGTCTGGTGGATTTGTCAAAGCTCTTGTGACTTGCTGGAAGCAAGAAGCCTCCTCCTCACCCTCCTGGGTGTTCTTGCGCTTCTGCCTTCTTTTTTGTGAAGCTTCTGGACGGGTGGTAGGAGGCACAGATGTACTGGTTTGTTGTGCTGACAGGGTTTGTGTGGCGTCCTTAGGTTCCACCAAAACAGTGAGGTCTAGGGTGCTGGACATTTCTGTCTCCAAAGTTGTAAATTGTGGGATAAAAAGACAAACAGTTAACATGTGGTAATTTTTTTTCACATTTTTCCCTAGTTCACTGCAAGTGTTGAAGAGTGGCAAGCCATTGGCCAGGAGTTTGAAACCAGGTGGAATTTCACTAATTGCGGTGGAGCCATCAATGGGAAACGTATCTGCATTAACCCACCTGTTGACAGCGGATCGATGTACTACAATTACAAGGGGTACTTTAGTATCATTCTGATAGCAGTGGTCAGTGCAAACTACAAGTTTATCTTCACTGATGTTGGTAAAAAGGGCTGGGCCTCAGACGGTGGCTCCCTGAAGAACACTGCCTTTTATGAGAGACTTATCTCAAACAAGATGTACTTGCCTTCTAGAAGCGAAACAAAACACGGCCTCAATTTTGTTTTTGTGGCAGATGAGGCCTTTGCACTCCATGAACACATCATTGAGCCCTATGCCTAAAGAAAGCTATGTAAGGAGAATAAGATCTTTAACTATATCAAGGACATTGCCAGTGCCGTAACTAGACATTTTAGCGCTGTGTGCAAGAAATGGCATCTGCGCCCCCCCCCCCCCCTTATTCAAAATAGGGACAGTGCGTAGCGTAAGCGCACGCCAAAAATATAGGGGCGTGGCACAGTAGTCTCCATTATTCCAATTACGCTGCCCAGTAGCGCCACTACACCAGGTAGAGCCTCTTTTTACACATTACAGCAGGCAGAGCCCTCTTTTTACACATTACAGCAGGCAGAGCCCTCTTTTTACACATTAGAGCAGGCAGAGCCCTCTTTTTACACATTAGAGCAGGCAGAGCCCTCTTTTTACACATTGCAGCAGGCAGAGACCTCTTTTTACACATTACAGCAGGCAGAGCCCTTTTTTTACACATTATGGCAGGCAGAGTCCCCCTTTTTACACATTACGGCAGTCAGAATCCTCCTTTTACACATTACGACAGGCATATGCGTAACTAGACATTTTGGTGCCCTGTGCCAGATTGAGAATTGGTGCTCCCTCTTCCCCCATATTTAAAATAGGAATGGCATGTGCCCAAAATATAGGGGTGTGGCTTTATGGGGAAGTTATGGGGCCACAGAATGGTACCAATTCACATTACACCGCACAGTAGTATCCATTAGTCACATTATACCACACAGTAGCGTCCGTTAGTTACAGAACAGTAGCATCCGTAAATCCCATTATATCACACAGTAGCATCCGTTAGTCCCATTACAACACACAGTAGCATCTGCTAGTCACATTACACTGCACAGTAGCATTGGTTAGTCCCATTACACCGCACAGTAGCATTCATTAGTCCCATTATACCGCATAGTAGCATCCGTTAGTCACGTTACACCACACAGTAGTATCCGTCAGACCCGTTACACAGCACAAAGGCATCCACCAGTCCCATTACACTGCACAGTAGCGTCCAATACTCACAGTACACCACACAGTAGTACCCCTTATACACGTTACACCACAGTAGAGCCCCTTATATATTTTACGCCACAGTAGAGCAGAGTCCTGGTGAGACGCCATCTGCACTAATGGCCAGGTGGAAGCAGGTGTCAGAGGCAAAAGAGACATAGGGAAAGACACACATGGGAAAAGAAAGAGAGACAGACAAATGAGGAAAGAGAGAGAGAGACACACACACACACAGAGACACAGAGACAGGAGAGAGAGGCAGAAGAAACACACACAGGAGAGAGATAGGAGAGACAGAGGCACACACAGGAGACAAGAGAGACATGGGGAAAGAGTGAGTGAGACATGGGGAAAGAGTAAGAGAGACATGAGGAAAGAGAGACACGGGGAAGAGAGAGAGAGAGAGAGAGAGAGAGAGAGAGAGAGGGACATGGGTAGAGAGAGACATGGTGGAGAGAGAGAGACATGGGGAAAGAGGGCTGGATACACTTGGAAGGCGAAATACATTCTACCACACACCGCATCTGCACCACTGTGGTACTAATCACATATGTACTAACGTATACGATTAGTTCCGCAAAGGACATCTCTTCCTATAAGCGCTGCCCTTTTCGATGAGCGCTGGTTACTGGACTTTCGGGTATCGGCCCCGGGAGTCTGTTTGCATATGCGCAGAGGGACACAGCAGACGCGAGGGATTCTAGGAGGGATACGAATGGATATATATACATACACACATACAATATATATATATATATATATATATATATATATATATATACATTTTTAAGAGGCTAGGTGGATGGGATAAAATAGAGATGCAAACAGCCCCCTCCTCAATGACATCAGCAGCAGCCAAAAACACATACCAATGGTCATAAATACCCTCTTCCTCCTCCCCAATACTCATAAGTAGCGGCAGGCACCCTCCCAATATTCATCAGAGTCAAGAGCTCTCTCCCCCCCCCAGTACACAGCTTCCTCATCCCACCTCTGCCCAGTGCATAGCAAACACCTGGCCCCTGAGCCCCCCCCCCCCTTGTGCCCCCTCAGCTGCACATACATACAGTAGCAGCTGCGTCTCCAACTCCGTGGCAGATCAGAACCGCGGCTATGTCCCCTTACCCGATCCCACAACTCAATGCACCTCCCGCTTCAGCCGCAGCCAGTAAGCCAGTTCTGGGATCCTTACCTGAGCCTCCGGCTGTTCCGCCAGTCATACTGAGCTGGAGAAACGTGTGCCGAAAACACTGCTGTGTGGGGGTCCTGCGTGGGGAGAGATGTATCCGCCGGGCCGGCTCCTGTACCCGGAAGAAGTCCCCTTCTCACATAACAGAAGAGGACAGGGAAGAGGGGCGGAGCACACTGGGGGTGGGGGGCGCTCTTGTCACTATCTGCCAAGCGCTGCGGCTGTTATAGTAATACAGGTTGAGTATCCCATATCCAAATATTCCGAAATACGGAATATTCCGAAATACGGACTTTTTTGAGTGAGAGTGAGATCGTGAAACCTTTGTTTTATGATGGCTCAATGTACACAAACTTTGTTTAATACACAAAGTCATTAATAATATTGTATTAAATGACCTTCAGGCTGTGTATATAAGGTGTATATGAAACATAAATGAATTGTGTGAATGTAGACACACTTTGTTTAATGCACAATGTTATAAAAGATATTGGCTAAAATGACCTTCAGGCTGTGTGTATAAGGTGTATATGTAACATAAATGCATTCTGTGCTTAGACTTGGGTCCCATGACCATGATCTCTCATTATGGTATGCAATTATTCCAAAATACGGAAAAATCCGATATCCAAAATACCTCTGGTCCCAAGCATTTTGGATAAGGGAGACTCAACCTGTATGCACTGGACAAATAACACGGGTGGCCAATCGGTGTCATTGCGGACAGTGCGCCCCCACAGCAAATGCGCTGTGTGCGAGGCCCCGTCCGCACAGCCCTAGTTACGGCGCTGGACCTTGCGTATTGTGGAGAACGCTTTTTGAATACTGTATAACCACTTTCGGATCTTCCTCATCACAATAAACCTCAGTGTGGACAAAATAGACTGGGTGGTGACTGCATGCTGTGTCCTCCATAATTTACTGCGCAGCCAAACAAGCCAGCATAGGCCAATGGTCACAGCAGCAGCACCGGAAGTGGAAGAGGAGGATTCACCTATGCCTTCCCTGCAAGCACCTCCTCTCCAAGGGTACTGCTCGTGCAAACCAGGTCAGGAAGGAGTACCTGGCCTATTTTAATGGCATAGGCGCAGTCCACTAGCAGGAGAATGGAATAACGTAAAGTGAGTGGAGTGTGGTGTGTGGTGGACTGGGGGCCAAGGTTAACAATTAAAGTGACAATGACTAAATACTTACAGATGCGGCCTGCAAAGCTTCACCCATTTCACTCTCCGCTGCGTCTGCACATGGGATGGAGGAGAATCCAGTCCTTGTTGGTTCAGGCTCATTTAGGAAGGATATCAAACTGTAATACCATAACGTAGGTGTGTATATTTCATCTGTGCCTGCCCCGGACCGCTTAGAATCCTCCATCTTTTTTCTGCTCCTTTTTGTATACTGTGCGAAGGTTATGCCGTTTCTTTTTTACCCACTCCACCTCAGCTGCTGCATAGAATGGCTTACTAAATTCAATCAGTTCCTCATTGGCTAAAAGGCGGCGTTTGGACTTATTGGCATAGTCCTTGGACTTCACTTTCCACAAACATTCTTTGGACTGGAACAGCTCATTGAATCCAGTGATCAAGTTCAAATATTTGTCAAGAGACATTTTAAAAAAAAAAGGTTCCAGACAAAATTGAGTTATTGTTTTATTACTTGGCTATGTTGATATGTTGTTCTTTGTGGTTAGTGTTGTAAAAATTATTATAAAGATTGTTTGGAAAGCAACGTGTCATTAATAAGCACCAACAGGTTCATTAAACACTTTGGCACAGCAGTAGCAATGTGAGCCACAAAGGGGTAAAGTGAAGGTGATGAGGATGGGCACCAACAGGTCTATAAACACTTTAGGAGAAGCTGAGACACATAAAAAGGATGCACATGTTGAGGAATTTGGGTGGAGGTGGGCAGTGTACGGTGATTTAAACAGTGGTGGACAGTGTTTACAAGCAATACTTGGCAGCTAGTGTGTGATTGTGGCAGTTGCTGGGTGCTGGTACTTACTTGCAATCTGATTGCAGTCTGAGTTGAAGAAGAAATCAAAAGTAGGAGTGGCAGTGTTCTGTACAGATCTGTTGCTGCTGGCGCTGCTGCTGGGCATGTGTATGGGAGTGTCCAAGGTGCCAGTCAAGTGACTTCTCCCAGCAATCGCATGCGATCGGATCGCAGGTGTACAAAAGCACTGCGATGTGCACCTATGTGATTGTGATAAATATAACGGTCAGCCTAATGTGATCTGCGATTGCGATGCAAGGCACACGCGAACGCACCTCGCCTCACAATCGCACGAAAAGGACATGCGATGTGACACTTTTCATGCAATCCATCTCAGCAAGTCGTCTCTATCGCATAAAACAGGCCATATCGCACTAGTGGATGGGGTTCTTTACAGACGTTACCAATATCCCAGTGAAAAGTTGTGAAGATAGAGAACCAATCACAACCTGCAATCTCTTGATTGGTCCTTCCACACATCCATTTATGGTCAGTGAAGTCATTTGATTTGCTAGTTCTGTGATACAGATTAAAACAGAATCCTGGAAAAAACAGTTGCATGTCAAATGTGCTTTGTGGTACAAATAATAGTTACAGGTTCTGATTTCATAGACTAAACCAAAATGGGAAACAATAAACAAAAAGCAGAAGTCATATCAAAGAAATTGGAAGGCTGATCTATGACAAGGAAACAGAATTACTTGTAATAAGTGATTGGGAGAAAAAAGTATTTAGAGACAACTCAGTGGGCATAAACAAAACAAGCTAGCACAATTCCCTATCTAAAAATAAAAACATGATTATTTAAGGGAGCATATAAAAGTTACTGTAACAATAGTAATAGTAAACATCATGTACACATATGTTCTCAGAGTCCCCAGAGTAACTTCTGTTCTACTCTAGTAAAACAACAGCCTTATCAAGAGCAGTGGTGCTGAGAGGGGGGTGGGGGTAATTACTGGAGCCCAGGTCTGATGGAGGGACCCAGTGGGGACCCAATGGGGTCCCAGGTCCCCCCCGCCCCCATACCTGGCAGCAGCGGCAGCAGCTCTTCTCCTTGCTGGCAGTATGGCCAAGGAAAAGCTTAAAATACAATTTTTTTCTGGATTTTTTTCTAAGGATGCATGTCCACACCTCCTGTGATTACACCACACCCCCTGAAAAGTACCTGGGCCCAGCCAGCCTCTCTACTGCCCTGATCAAGAGTTAAGAGTAAACAATATTAATTCTATTTCTAATAAGAATAACTGATTGTGATGAGTCTCATAAAAAATACATACATAAACACATATCTATATAATAATTGTAGAATGTCTGTCCCATCTCTTCCATATGACCACTGTGGAGGACAAACCTAGGGCTGCAGAAGGGGAATGGGTATGGGGTAAGTATGGTAGTGTGGGGGACAGAGCAGGGGGACTGATGGGACAGAGAAAAGTGGGGGAGGTTAGAACAGAGAATAGCGGGGGGGGGGGGGGGGAGGATGAGCCATAGCTAATGCGGGGGACAGAGCAGCTAAAACAGGTGCAAGGCCAGACAGCAGCGGGTGGGGTAGAGCAGGTGGGGGCAAACAGAGGTGACCTGTGTTCCTTTACTAGTATACTGTATACACTATTACAGATGAGCGGTTCAGTTTTGCAGAGATTTGGTAACACCTGAATTTGTGATTTCTAAGTAGAACTGAGGCCGAACTCGTGTCTTCCCACCATGTTTGGTTCTTCAAAATAAAATGTAAATTCCCTATAAATCTTGGATCTTGCATGTTTTGGATTTTATATAAAAGTCCCTCCCTCGTGATCAACTGCCATTTCAGACAGGGTATGGAGAGGATGTGGTCTGTAGTTGTGCTTCAACAAACAAATTTAGAGAGGGTTGTAGGTAGATGTAGTCGGTGGGAAGGGTGTAAAAAAGACTGCAGACATCTTTGCCACCGTATATCTGTTTGTGAGACACTAGAGCAACTGCAATCCAGTGTAAACTGCAAACAGGCTTCTGTCACAGTTTGTCAGATACTAGTAGTGCCTGCAACATACTTAATGACTTTGCTGCTCCCTCCCCCAGGAGGGGGAAGCATGGCAGGTGCATAGGGGGCGTGGCAGGTGGGATGGTGGGCTGTCTGGGAGGTGTGGCATCACAATCGCAAAATCGTGACTCCACCGACCACTGGCCCTCATTCCGAGTGGTTCGCTCGCTAGCTGATTTTAGCAGCATTGCACACGTTAGGCCGCCGCCCTCTGGGAGTGTATCTTAGCATAGCAGAATTACGAACGAAAGAGTAGCAGAATTGCGAATAAATAATTCTTAGCAGTTCTTAGCAGTTTCTGAGTAGCTCGAGACTTACTCCTACACTGCGATCAGCTCAGCCCATTTAGTTCCTGGTTTGACGTCACAAACACACCCTGCGTTCGGCCAGCTACTCCCCCGTTTCTCCAGACACGCCTGCATTTTTTAGCCAACGCCGGGAAAATGCTGAGTTGGCGCCCAGGAACGCCCCTATCCTGTCAATCATTTACCGAACACCAGTGCGACTGAAAAGCGCCGCAGATGCTACAGCAAAACAGCTAAGTTTTTTTTTAATGCAAATTGTGTTTTTATTAGTAAAGAAATAACAGTATACAGCTCGAGAAAATTGCATACAGTACAAGAATTATCATAGCATAAGCTGTCATAACAGTCGTAGACTAAACATACAGAAGACAAAAGCAATGTATAATATCGTCAGCCTACTTAACTTGAGGCAGTAAACTGTATTATCTTCAAGTAATAATAACAAGAAAAACAGAACATACATGAAACAGAAAGAACAGACAGAAAAAAGGGAGAGAAGGAGAAAAAAGAGAAAGATAGATAGACCGCTAACACCGTCACAACCCTAAGATTTCGTGGGGGTATTGTATTACTGCGTCCCTTAAAATTCCAGCCAGTCAAACCAGACGGCTGTGAATCGAGACGCAGATTGTTCGGAAGAAGACGTCAAGTCTTCCATTGCCATATAGTAATCGATTCTTTGAAACCACTTGGCAATGGGAGGCTGTACCGGAGATCTCCAGAAGCAGGGAATGGTCGCCCTAGCAGCAGTGGCGTAAATTTGTCCCAGTCGCCAGGAGGCAAGATAAGTGTTGGTGCCCCCTCCACCCCAATACAATACATACATAAATACACACACACACACACACACACACACACATACACACACACACACACACACACACACACACACACACACGTGTATATATTATATGCACACACATATCCCTGGCAAATTAAGAAATTAAAAAAAAATGCAGAATTATATATAAGCAATTACTTTTGACAATGTGAAATGTTTTGAAGGGTTAACTCACCACTGTGTGAGAGTGCTGGGCTGCAGACAACACTGTGGAGATAAGAGAAACAGAAGTGCAGAGACAGAGAGAGTTTACTTTCACTTTCTGCTCTCACTGCACGCATGGCTGATCCAAGGCAAGGGACCACGGGGATAGTTTCCGACAGCCGTGCTGAGTGAGATAGTGAGTGTTGGGATTGGGCTGCATGTTGATGTGTGCGCAGCGCTGGGGGACAATGGAGGAAGTGCCCCTACACTCCTGGAGCCCGGCGGCAAAAAGACTCCGTTGTCTCCCGGAGTTCCGCCTCTGCCTAGCAGCATTCATCAGATGTCGCAGTAGTGAATTTTTAAACTGGGATAGCGGGAGATCCATTAAATTAAGTAACCAAAACTCAGGTGTCTCTGGTATTGGGAGTCCCGTGACACGCCTAGTGATATAATGAACCTGTTGCCAAAAGGAAGCCAGACCCGGGCATCGCCACCAGATATGGTAGGGAGTGCCACGAGACCGGCCACACCTCCAGCAGATGTCTGGAACACTCGGAAACATGTGGTGGACCCGGTCCAGGCATCTATACCATCTTGAGACCACTTTGTATTGTGTCTCCAGAACTTGGAGTGAGGGTGAACTAGCAAATGTGAACTGAAAAATGCGAGACCATTGGTCAGTGGTCAACTCTTTACCCAGGTCTTCATGCCAAGCCGTAATGAATGCCAGAGAACGGGTGGGAGAGCTCACAAGGCATTGTCTGTACAGTAGAGATATTAGGTGTCGTGGAAAATTCTCGGAGAGACAAAAGGACTCAAAAATCATCGGCTTCCATCCCACCGCACGAGCCGGCGTTGCAGCAACATAATGCCGAATTTGTAGGTAAGCCCAGAAAGAATTAGTCGGTAGACTAAGGGATCGTTGCAGGTCCGCAAAGGGATGGAAGCCTGCCAAACCAATCAGGTGACTCAAACGAGAAATGCCAGCTTCAGCCCATACTGATGACGGAGACAGGGAGATGGGATTTGCGGGTAGGTCCGAATTAAACAATAGAGATGTTGGCAGTGAAGGGCATGGGCTAAAAGAGTCTAAATACCTAAATTTCTTCCATATCTTAAGGGTCGGGCCAAAGGTGGGATGTGTTACGCGTGGAATTTTTTTGAGCCAGGGGAGAATATGGGAAGCAGCACCCACAGTCACTTCCGCTATGAGTGGCCATTGCTTAGAACATGTGGATCTAGACATATCAATAACTCTGGCCAAATGCACAGCATAATAATAGTTAATAAAATGAGGTAATTGTAAACCGCCCTCTCTACGAGTACGAGTCAATGTGAATTGGGAGAGTCGGTGCCCTCTCCGCCCCCAAATAAAATGACCAACAGATGACTGCAGCGTAGTGAAAAAAGGAAGTAGGTACTGCTATGGGCAACATTTGCAGTAGGTACAAAACTTTAGGGAGACTTGTCATCTTCACCGTGTTAATCCTACCCAGCCAAGTAAGTTGGAGTGAAGACCATTTATTAAGATCAGTAGTAATCTTAAGAAGTAAAGGCAGAAAATTTACCCTGTATAAATCAGTGAGGTCTTTAGTCAAGAGAACTCCCAAATACTTTAGCTGAGCAGGATGCCATTGAAACGGGAACGAATCCCGAATTCCGTCAAGTACTCGTGTGGGCGTTTAAATATTCAAGGCAACAGACTTAGTGAAATTTATCTTGAAGTTAGAAAGCGAATTGAACCTACCAAATTCCTGCATAAGAGCTGGAAGGGAAGTCACCGGGTCCGACAATATAGCCAAAAGGTCGTCTGCATACAGTGCCAATTTGTGCTCCCGCCCTCCAGCCCTTACACCGTGAATATTCGGATTGGCCCGAATCGCTCTCGCAAGTGCCTCCATGTAGAGAACAAATATGAGCGGGGACAGGGAGCAGCCTTGCATTGTCCCATTTCGTATCAGGAAGGGAGCAGAAAGGGCACCATTTACATGGACTCTAGCTGATGGTAGCTTATAAAGAGTTAATATACGACTCAGGCAGGTCGGACCCAAACCCAAGTGCTCGAGAAGACCTTCCATAAACTGCCAATCTATCCTGTCAAAGGCCTTGTCAGTGGACAGGAGGACCGTATGGGAGGACCCTGTTTGAGCAAGGTGGATAAGATCTATAACTTTGGAAGTGTTATCTTTAGCCTCCCATCCAAGTATAAATCCCACCTGGTCCCCATGCACCACCGACAGGAGAAGGCGGCCCAAACGACCTGCAAGCAGTTTAGCAAAGAGTTTAATGTCACAGTTTAGAAGAGAAATAGGTTGGTAACTCGATCACTGAGCGGGGTCCTTACCCTCCTTTGGGATCACGGTTATATGTGCTTCCAGGGTCTGCGGAGAAAAGCCTTTCTCGGCAGAGATGGAATTGCACGCCTTCAAGAACAGCGGCAATAAAGATTGCTTAAAGGTTTTATAGTATCCGACTGGGAAGCAGTCCGGGCCTGGGCTCTTCCCAACCGGTGTAGCCGCTAAGGCTGTTTCCAGCTCTTCTATGGTAAAGGGACGGTCTAAAGCATCCAGGTCTGATGCAGGGAATCTCGGAAAATTAACTTCCGCAAGATATCTCTGTATCAGCACCTTCAAATCAGAGGTGGCTTGGGGAGTGTGGTCCTTTCTAAGATTATAGAGAGACTCATAATAATTCTGGAAGGAGTGAGCAATCCGAGGCAATGTATATGCAGCACGTCCCCCGGCTCATTGATAGAGTGAACGTAAGACTGCAGTCTCTGGGCCCGTAACGCCCTAGCGAGCATAGCACCAGGTTTGTTGCCCCATAAATAAAATTTGTGGTGACATTTAGTCATTCGTAATTTAGTTTTATCCCTTAAAAATGTATTAAGAGCTTGGCGGGCCTCGGTCAGTTCCAGAAAAACCTCCGTATCCAGAGAGGACTGGTGTGCGGCCTCCAAAGACGCTATTTGTTCAATGAGCTGCAGCCTCTGTGCCGCTCGCTCCTTCTTGAGTTGAGAGCCAAGCTGTATACATCTACCTCGAATTACACATTTGTGCGCCTCCCAAATTGTAACTGCACTAACATCTGGGGTGTCATTTGTCGCAATATAATCCGAAATGGCTGAGGCGAGCTCAGCCTTCAAACAAGGGTCCCGAGTCAATGAATCATTAAACCTCCATGACCATGGCGTGGTGGGGGCTGAGGAAAGCGCAACAGAGATATATACCGGGGCATGGTCTGACCATGTAATGTGCCCAATTGTGCTTGAAGGAAATAAGTGTAGAAATCTATGCTCCACTAAGAAGTAGTCTGGGCGTGAATACATAGTATGAGGAGAAGAAAAGAAGATATAGTCCCTCCCCGTCAGGTGTTGAGTTCTCCATAAGTCCATCAACTGGTACTCACAAAGAAGTTGGCTCACCCGACAGTGATCACGTGTCAGCCGTCTATTCAGGGAAGGAGAACAATCCATCCCAGGGTCCAAGGACCAGTTAAAGTCTCCCCCCATAATCAGTCGCCCTTCTTTAATAGGTTCTAACTGTCGCAGTATTTTGGTAAAAAACTGTCGTTGACGTCGATTAGGAGCATAGATATTAACTAGAGTATAAACCTGATTGTATATCGTGTACTTAACAACCTGGCACCGGCCTTCTTCCAAAATTAGGTGAGAGACATCTGTAATCGGGACCCGACGTTTCAATAAAACCGCGACCCCCAAAGACTTATTGACAGAGTTATTGTTACAAAAAACATGTGGGTAATGATAATTTCCTAACCTACGGGAGGCTTGACTTTTAAAATGGGTCTCTTGGAGAAAAGCAATGTCTATGCGCTCCGCCCATAACTCCCGCAACAAAGTGGACCTCTTTTTAGGGATATTAAGTCCCTTCACATTGAAGGAACACAGCCTAAGGTCAGAGGGCATGGAGAAAGGCTGGATTTGCTCCCTACCATGAGTAATAAAGGTAACATGGACTCACCATAGATGTGAGGAAGGCACAGGGTGCAGTCGCCATGGGTACATCGGGCTGCAATGGTGATAAGCGGAGAGACCAAGGGAAAGAAGGAAGAGAGAAAGAGCGAGAAGGCAGGCTTAGGTATCAACAGTGCAGCGCAAAAGTGGTCCAAGTCGTCCGGCGTGTGCAAGACAACCTGTCTTCCCTCAAAGGTGGCTTGTATACTAATGGGAAAGCCCCATCGGAATCTTATGCCCTTCTCCTTAAGATCCTCTGTCAGGGGCTTGAGGGACCTGCGTTGCTGGAGTGAATACCAAGACAAGTCTGGGAAGATCTGAATCACACTGTTATCGAACATCAATCGATCCAATTTGCGGGCTTCATTAAGTATCTCCTCCTTTATATGATAATAGTGAAGACGACAGATAACATCTCTGGGAGCTTCAGAGGAAAGACCTTTCGGACGAAGCGCTCTATGAGCCCTGTCAAACAGTATGGTATTGTCCGGTTTCACATCCAAGATCTCATTAAATAATTTAGTGAAGGCGTCCGCTATCCCCGATGCCTGTACATCTTCCGGCAACCCCCTGGCGCGTAAATTGTTTCTCCGGCCTCTGTTGTCCGGCCACAGCACCTTCAGTTCCTGAGCCTGAAGTGCAACAGTATCACAAAGTTTCCGCTGAAAAGAAGAGACTTCATCGCCGTGGTCTTCCATATCCGAAATTCGGTGGGATATTTGGGAGATGTCTGCCTGAAGTACGGAGATTTCAGATTTAACCGTGTCACGTGTCTTTTGTTCCAAATCCAGGAAGTCTCTTTTGGTAGGCAGATCCTTCTTCGTAGGAAGTGAACGCAAATAGGTCAAAATATCAGCCATAGAGGCTTTGTTCAATGGTGAAGGGATGGCACCTGCCATTTCCCTGGTGTCGACGGGAGAGCCAGAAACAGAGGATGATGAACGAGTGTCCTCACTCTC
Organism: Pseudophryne corroboree; assembly: GCF_028390025.1. NCBI lineage: Eukaryota > Metazoa > Chordata > Amphibia > Anura > Myobatrachidae > Pseudophryne > Pseudophryne corroboree. Next base: position 221,201,687 of record NC_086446.1, read on the forward strand.
TATGTCCGGTTGGAGATAACGAAACAAATTAGATTGTAGAGACTTGTCACCAGATTTCTTAGCTGCCGACGATTGCCCCCCTTTCTTAGTTTTCCCCATCTGCAGACGTTATTCATAATAACATACAGTGAAACAAAGAAAAGTCACATAGGTGGATCAGAAGCATTCCAAGTCCGACTTGTAGAGTTCCTGCTGCGTTAAGAGCATCCCAGGTTACGCCATCAGCCACCAAGCCCCATAGTATGCGGGTGGTTCAGGGGGTCATGGCACGGAGCAGGAACAAAATTCAAGGCATTAATGCTGCAGTGGGGAGGTCCCTGTAGGCTGTGAAATGAGCGTGCAGTTATCAATCAGAGGGTGCACAGCAGGCAGAAAGCACATAAGGATAGGTGCAGCCAGGGTATGACAGCAGCATTGGATGTACAGGTAATGTAGTGGTGTGAAGTAATACAAGCCAGGCTGCTGTGTAAAATCACAGCCTCTGTACATATACTATGTGCTGCTGGGTGCAGGGTATAATGGCAGGCAGGGAGTCCCTAAAGTGTACCTGGGGATAGCAGGTTTTCTGCAGGATCCCCCTCTGAGGTGGGACACTTGGAAGGCTGAAGCAGATCACTTCAGTGTGGGGAGATGCAGGGAACCAGAGCTCTGAGTCCCCACAGCCCAGTTATCTGCAGTATGGGCGTGCAGCCCTCAGCCAAGATGGCGCCACCAGACTCCCATGCAGGGCCTCGACAGCCGAGATACCCGGAGCCCCCCGGAGGGAGCCGGATCGTTGGTGGAGTGGGTGAGTATTACCTCAGCTGTGGTGGCGGCTCGCGACCCGGGAGGGGAGGGGGCTTAGCATGCGGCCTCCCGGTCCCAGGCCCGCCGCAGATGTGTCCGCGCCTAGCAGCGGGTCCCCGCTCTAGGCAGCGCAGCCGCAGGGGAGCCCCCTTATTAAGCCAGGCAATCGGAGGACAGGTGCGGGTATGGTGGAGGGAGATCAACAGTCTCTTCAACGTCCGCAGAATCCGGACGCCGCACTTCCGGTCAGGGTCCTGGGTGAAATCGAGGCCCCGGCTTCAGATGGATGGGTGGGTTGGCCGCAACCCGCACGGGAGCAGGAGGCACCCGCCGGCTCCGCAGACCACTCCACCCGGCACAGGCACACCTTATGGGGCAGACTATTCTTTATCTGCGTGAGTAGCAACCCACACTGGGTAATTTTAATAAGCAGCAAGCAGGAGCTCAATCGCATCACAACCTCCTAGCTCTGCTGCTAAGCCACGCCCCCTGCGGTCTCAACACCTAAGTTTTTAGTAAAATAACTAAGCGCATGCGCTCTGCGTACCATGAGTATGCGCAGTTAGCGACTAATCACAGTACAGCGAAAATCGGCAATGAGCGAACAACTCGGAATGACCCCCATTATACAGTGCTGAAATAACAGGCACTGTAGCGGGGGGCAGGGCTACGATGATGCAATTCAGCGCGAATTGCGTCATTGGGTCCCCCCTAGGACTGTCCACTTGTACTCTGTAATGGGTGGCCAAGGAAGGGTGCAGGGGTTTGCGGGAAATGTGGGATACTTGCCAAACTTTCCAGAAGGCTGGGAGCACCACCAGATTTTCTGGAGCCTTCCGGCAATTCCAGGAAGGTAGGTAAGTATGGAGGGCAATCCAGTGCAAACAGGCTCTTGTGTATGTTTGTTAGAACTTACTGTACTTACAATTGTTTTTCACAAGGATATCTACCTACACTGCAGGATATATTGTCACTTGTTGTGTATGACGCAGAGACATTGTGAGTCTAGCTTATTTGTTAAAAAAAAATAATTACTGTGCTGTATCCTTCTTTTTCCTGTTTTTTTAAAAGACTTTAACAATTCAAATGAAACTATATTTCAATAGTATGTGTTTTTGTAAGACAGGTTATATAACTGTTCTTACTGGTTTTGGTTGTGTCACCTTCAGCTGCACCCCAAAATAATACAGGTTGAGTATCCCTTATCCAAAATGATTAGGACCAGAAGTATTTTGGATATCGGATTTTTCTGTAATTTGGACTAATTGCATACCATAATGAGATATTATTGGAATGGGACCTAAGACTAAGCACAGAATGCATTTATGTTTCATATACACCTTATACACACAGCCTGAAGGTAGTTTTAGCCAATACTTTTAATAACTTTGGGGGTAATTCAGAGTTGATCACAGCAGCAAATTTGTTAGCAGTTGGTCAAAACCATGGGGGTCATTCCGAGTTGATCGCTCGCTGCCGATATTCGCAGCACAGTTATCAGGTGAAAAAAACGGCATTTATGCGCATGCGTATGCCCCGTAATGCACACGTGCGATGTACGGGTACGCAGGTTCAAGCGAAGTTTTTCTTCGCACTGATGGCCGCAAGAAGATTGACAGGAAAGGGACGTCAACTGACCGTTTTCAGGGAGTGTTTGCAAAAACGCAGGCATGTCTGAAAAAACGCAGGCGTGGCTGTGCATTCACTGGGCAGGTGTATGACGTCAAATCCGGACACGAATAGGCTGAAGTGATCGCAAGCGCTGAGTAGGTTCAGATCTACTCTGAAACTGCACAAACTGTTTTTGCAGAGCTCGGCTGCACAAGCGTTCGCACTTCTGTTAAGCTAAAATACACTCCCCAGTGGGCAGCGGCATAGCGTTTGCACAGCTGCTAAAACTAGCTAGCGAGTGATCAACTCAGAATGACCCCACATGTGCACTGCAGGTGGGGCAGATATAACATCTGCAGAGAGAGTAAATTTGGGTGGGGTGTGTTCAATCTGAAATCTAAATTGCAGTTTAAAAATAAAGCAACCAGTATTTACCTTGCACAGAAACAATATAACCCACCCAAATCT
>NC_086446.1:223227051-223389551 GCF_028390025.1 Pseudophryne corroboree
TCGGTCTATCTTTCGGGAGCCCACACTGGTGGGACCACGTCTAATACTCTTCAGTCAGTCCTGGAACAGACATGGACCAGTGAGTTTAAGAATAGAGTCCCAAGGGGGACATACTGGAGTTTCCAGACGATTCCCCTTACTGATTTTTCAAATAGACCTTACCGATTCTCCTCTGGACGGGGAGCTAGTATGCGACGCCATACAAGAGTTGTGTCAGGATCAGGTCATTGTCCTGCTGTCCCGGTCACACACAAAAAAAAAGCTGTTATTCAAGCTTTTTCGTGCTTCTGAGGCCGGACGGCTCGGTCAGAAAATTCTTATATCTAAAATCCCCAAAATTTCTACTTAAGTAGTTGAACTACAAGATGGAATCTCTCAGGGCAGGGATCTCCAATCTGTAAAAGGAGAAAGAGGGTCTAAGTACGATTTCTTCCGCATTAGGCTTACCTGGGTTTGCTATTCAGGATTGTCACTGCCAATTCACCGGCGTGATGGCGCTATGATGTTTTCCTTCGATGGTAAAAGAGTCATTATTATTCTGCACTGGGATGCTCTCCTGAGTACGGCGAGGTCAAGAAACAAGTGGTGCAAAACGTTGCTTTCTCCCTGACAGTTCTTCAACAAAGTGGTTGGCTCCTGAACTTGCCAGAATCACTGTTGATCCCAACGACGCGGTTGTCGGCTTTGGGAATAATGTTAGATACAGAACTGTTGAGAGTTTGTTTCTTCCAGTGGAAAAAGCTCTGAGGATCCAGAGTCGAGTCAGATCTGCAACAGTGTCAATCCATCAATACGTTCTGTTGATGAAAAAGATGGTTGCGGCCTACGAGGCCATTTAATCCTATCTTCCAGAACCAGAATCTCTCTCCTGTGGTGGTTGCACAGTTCTCACCTCCTAGAGGGATGAAGTTTCAGCATCCAGAATTGGATCCTGGTGTCCATGGATGCAAGTCTCCGAGGCTGGGGAGCAGTCATTCAGGGGGAAAAATGGTCAAGCCAGGAAGCTTGTCTGCACATAAACATTCTGCAATTAAGGACTATTTACAACGGCCTTCTGCAAGCGGAACATCTTCTTCGCGATCTGCCTGTCTTGATTCAGTCGGACAACATAACAGCAGTGGTGTACGTAAACCGCCAGGGCGAACGAAGAGCAGAGCAGCAATGGCAGAAGCCACATAAGTTTTCCGCTGGGCGGAAAGGCATGTAAACTCTCTGTTAGCGGTCTTCATTCCGGGTGTAGACAACTGGGAAACAGACTTCCTCAGCAGACACGATCTCCATCCAGTAGAGTGGGGTCTTCATCAAGAGGTCTTTGCAGAAGTGACAAGTCGTTGGGGAATTCCTCAAATAGACATGATGGCGTCTCGCCTCAACAAGAAACTTCTGAGATATTGTTCCAGGTTGAGGGACCCTCAAGCAATAGCAGGGGACGCCCTAGTGACACCGTGGGTGTTTCAGTCGGTATATGTGTTCCCTCCGATTCCACTCATTACAAAAGTGATAAAGATCATAAGAAGAACAAGGGTTCAGGCAATCCTCATTGTTCCAGACTGGCCAAGGAGGGCTTGGTATCCAGAACTTCAGGAATTGCTCATAGGAGATCCCTGGCCTCTTCCTCTATGAGAGGATCTGTTATAGCAGGGGCCGTGCGTGTAACAAGACTTACCGAGGCTTCGTTTGACGGCTTGGAGGTTGAGCGCAGGATCCTAGCCCGAAAGGGTATTCGCGGTGAAGTAATTCCCACACTGCTTCAGGCTAGAAAAGGGGTAACGGCGAAACATTATCACTGTATTTGGAGAAAATATGTGTCTTGGTGTGAATCTAAGGAGGCTCCTACGTAAGAATTTCAGCTGGGCCGTTTTCTCCATTTTCTGCAAGCAGGGGTGGATGCGGGCCTAAAGTTAGGCTCAATTAAAGTACAAATTTCGGCCTTGTCAATTTTTTCCCCCCAAAAGAATTGGCTTCCCTTCCGGAAGTTCAGACTTTCGTGAAAGGCATGCTGCACATCCAACCTCCCTCTGTGCCCCTGGTGGTACCATGGGATCTTAGCGCGGTATTGCGGTTCCTGCAATCTCATTGGTTTGAACCTTTACGTAAGGTAGAGTTGAAATTTCGTCACTTGGAAAGTGATCATGCTGTTGGCCTTGACCTCTGCAAGGCGGGTGTCTGAATTAGCGGCTTTGTCTCACAAGAGCCCCTATTTGATCTTCCATGAGCGGAGTTTAGAACTCGTCAGAAATTTCTGCCTAAAGTGGTGTCATTGTTTCACATGAACAACCTATTGTGGTGTCAGTGGCTACTGACGCCTTGAGGAATCGAAGTATCTAGATGTGGTCAGAGCTTTGAAAATGTATGTAGCCAGAACGGCTCAGATTAGGACAATGGAGGCTCTGTTGTCCTGTATGATCCCAACGAGATTGGGACTCCTGCTTCCAAGCAGACTATTGCACGCTGGATCTGTAATATGATTCGGCAAGCTCATTCTACGGCTGGATTGCCGTTACCGAAATCGGTGAAGGCCCATTCTACCAGAAAGGTGGGCTCATCCTGAGCGGCTGCACGAGGGGTCTCGGCATTCCGGCTTTGCCGAGCAGTTACTTGGTCGGGTTCAAACACCTTTGAAAAGTTTTGCAAGTTTGATACCCTGGCTAAGGAGGACCTCTTGTTGGGTCAATCGGTGCTGCAGAGTCATCCGCACTCTCCCACCCGTTCTAGAGCTTTGGTATAAACCCCATGGTTCTTGAAGCATCCTCTAGGACGTATGAGAAAATAGGATTTTAATACCAACTTGTAAATCCTTTTCTCTTAGTCCGTAGAGGATGCTGGGCGCCCGTCCCAGTGCGTACTGTATCTGCAGTTATTGGGTTTGTTTCTACACATGGGGGAAAATTTACTAATGTGGGAGATTTTTAGAACTGGTGATGTTGCCCATGGCAACCAATCAGATTCCACTTACCATTTATCTAGCTGCTTCTAGCAAATAATAGATATAATCTGATTGGTTGCTATGGGCAACATCACCAGTTCTAAAAATCTCCCACCTTAGTAAATTTACCCCATGGTGTGTTGCGTTTAAGTCAGCCTGTTGCTGACGATATTCTTGCCATGGCATGCGTTATGCTGTTATTGGTTGTGTTTACATACAGGTTGTGTTACGCTTTATGTCAGCGTATTGCTGCATATTCTTCATGCCGTCAGCTGGTGTTCTATTGAATGCCACGTTCTGCGGCATACTGGAGGTGTGAGCTGGTAAGATGCTCACCGTGGTTTATCAATAAATTCTTTCCTCGAAATGTCCTTCTCCCTGGGCACAGTTACTTAAACTGGAGTCTGGAGGAGGGGCATAGAGGGAGGAGCCAGTTCACACCCATTCACAGTCTTAAAGTGCCCATGTCTCCTGTGGATCCCGTCTATACCCCATGGTTCTTGAAGTATCCCCAGCATCATCTATGGACTAAGAGAAAAGGATTTACCGGTAGGTATTAAAATCCTATTTTTGTTCATGTCTGGGCATCTTTGAAAATAAGTGGGTCTGTGCTCAAGATTAGTCATCTGTTCCCCACCCCCACTCCCCCCATGCCATAGGCATACTTCAAAACATCAGCACAGATAGGAGAAGGAGCATGAATATGCTATACAGGGGCATGATCATGACACATTGAGGGCATGACACACACCCCAGATGTGTGCACTGCAGTTGGCAGATAGAGGTGTTTGAGAATACATCTGTATCTCTTTTGCATCATATGGCGTTAGACTCGGCACAATTCCTGTTCTCCTTCTTTCTCAGTTTTGTTACTTTTTCCTCAATTTTGCATCTTTGTGAAAAGTGTACTGGGTACTTAGAATTACTGTGTATGTATATATATATATATATATATATATATGTATATATATGTGTATATATATATATATATATATATATATATATATTATTATTTTTTTGTCACAAAGGAATTTGCATTATGGGGTCTATTCATGAAGTGGTAAAAATAGTGTAGAGAAGTGAGCCAGTGGAGAAGTTGCCCATGGCAGACAATCGGCTGTTACGTATAATTTTAGAGAATGCACTTTAAACGTGTTACCTCAACACTGATTGGTTGCCATGGGCATCTTCTCCATTTGCTCACTTCTCCTCACTTTTCACTCCTTCATGAATAAACCCCTACAGTATGTCTCATATTAAGCAGAACAATGCATGGCATGGGTCACTCGTATCAGACCTGTCAGTTTTGCTTCTTAGTTCATTTATAGTGCACTAGATAGTGCACACCGGCAGATATATTGGCCCTCATTCCGAGTTGATCGGTCGCAAGGCGAATTTAGCAGAGTTACACACGCTAAGCCGCCGCCTACTGGGAGTGTATCTTAGCATCTTAAAATTGCGACCGATGTATTCGCAATATTGCGAGCACAAACTACTTAGCAGTTTTAGAGTAGCTCCAGACTTACTCTGCCTGTGCGATCAGTTCAGTGCTTGTCGTTCCTGGTTTGACGTCACAAACACACCCAGCGTTCGCCCAACCACTCCCCCGTTTCTCCGGCCACTCCTGCGTTTTTACCGGAAACGGTAGCGTTTTCAGCCACACGCCCATAAAACGCCGTGTTTCCGCCCAGTAACGCCCATTTCCTGTCAATCACATTACGTTCGCCGGAGCGATGAGAAAGCCGTGAGTAAAAATACTTTCTTCATAGCAAAGATACTTGGCGCAGTCGCAGTGCGAATATTGCGCATGCGCACTAAGCGGAATTTCACTGCGATGCGATGAAAAATACCGAGCGAACGACTCGGAATGAGGGCCATTGTCCGTTCTCTTGAATGGCCGATAAATATTGAGGGTCCGACCGCCAGTGTGTACGAGCGATATGTCTGTGAACTCTGTCGTTCTCAGATATATCGCATCAGCCCTGCTGCACAGCCGATGGCCAATATATCGTTACATATATTGGCACGTCGGTGTGTGTGTGTGTAAGGGCAGTCAGCCGACCGCCCCTACACAAGCTGCAGCAGCTGGCGGTGACTGACAGCTGAACTGGGCGGGTGTGTGTCAATGCCTGCCCAGTTGATGACATCAGTCCAGACGGATCAGTGTGTATGCACAGCACACTGCCCGATCCGGCTTTAGATATATCTGCAGATCAATTTATCTTCAGATATATCTGTAGGTGTGTACCCAGCATAAGGATCAGTATTTTGGCATGGTTCAGTAACAAAGTCTATGGTGCGCTAATAGGGGCTATTTGGCACGATTTGAGGATAAGTGAAGGTGGACACATTTTAGAGCTCAATAATGTTTACACGCCACTGCTGTGGCTTGTCTCCACGATAGATCCTGGTTGTTGCTAGGCAACTGGGACACCGTGTTATCCATCTGCAATGTCTGATGGTCCATCTAGCTGCTAGGCTAGGACGCCAGACAGCTATGGCATCGCTGGTTGCCTTGCACTCAGGATGCCAAGAATACGTGCAGCACTACATCTGCAGAAGATTATTATTGTGGGCCTTCCCGTTCCTGCTGCTCTCATTGGTTCCAATTCTTGTTATAAGGCAGTCAGGCCTGCTCCACTCGGCCGTTTATAGCTTATGCTTCAGTGTAAGTTGCTGGTCTGTATCCCTGATTCCTGTACTCTGTACTATTCCTGTGAATACTCTGTCCATTTATGTGGATACTCTGCCTTCCAGAACTCCTGTCTGCCAATCTCTGCAGAATAGTCATTTTGTGCCATATCTGTCCAGTAATATTTTAACAAATTCATACTATGAATAGATTAACGATGACAATTCATTCTGATGATGTGGTTGGGGTAGACTGGCAATACTTAAGGAAAAATTCTGTTGCCAAATATACACAAATCCATTTTTAAAAACTCCTTCTATACTGCCTTGAATTGCTGTACATTTCAATCTTGTATCCCAGGGCAAAATCTGAAGCAGGAACCCTACATGCTATTCTACTTTCACCATTTGTTCGCTGAATGTAATGCTATTGGTGAAGAAGTTTTGCAAAACGGGTACTGGAAATAAGGACTCGGTGGGGAGGTTTTTACGGTGAAACACAGTGTCTTTACTAGCATCAGATACTGTACATAGTATGCTCATGCTTGAGCCTGGTCACACAGACAAATACAGAAAATAAACAAATGAACATAAAAAGTCTTAGCACTTCCCATGCACAATAATCTAAGCACTTCCCATGCACAATGGCCTGCAGCTACCATCTGACATGCACTCCTTGCACAGCCAACATCCACAGTACCTGGCACTACAAACTGCATCCTACTCGTTGGCCTTTAACAGGCATCAGTGCAATGTGCAGTGGTTGTTTGGGAGTTTTGAAACCCTCTCCTGCTTCTGACTTCCTGCTGGCTCTGGGTGAGCTGATAAACCCGGACTTCTTTTTTTTTTTTCAACTTGGAGCTGTGCAATCTAGAAAGCCCGGAGTTCCAAATTACTTCTGCAGGTGCAGAATGTGTAGATCTTTTTTTTATTATCCCTTAGAAGGAGCTGATCCCACAGAAATGTGCGCAATTGTGTTAAGACACAAGCCATCTCACCACAGTACGTTCTATACAATGTAACAAAGTATTAGAAATATTTAGTAAGTCAACAAAAATCAAAAAGTATTATTGTTGAGTATAAGTGTACATAGAAGTATTTTTTTTACATTCTTTTCTTTAATGCAGTATGCATTGTATGTCTTAGTATTTATTATTATTACTAGGTGATTCATCGCGCCCTACGGGCGCTCTTCACACCGTCGCAAGGGGCTACGCCCCCTTAACCCCTGAACGCCTTTTCGGCATTCAATATTTGTATTATATAGAGATTTACAATTGCACGACGAAAGGGCATCAGATGGTGAAGGGGGCGAAGCCCCTTGCGATGGGGAGGGGGCCGCAGATGGGGGAGCGGTCCAGATGCTTTGCGGTTAGGAGAGGGGCAGGTGCAGCTGTCGCAGATGGGGGTGGGGTTCGGGAGGCACTGCGGGTGGGGAAGGGGGGGTTTTGCGGGTGGGGTAGGGGGACCGGAGGTGCCGCAGGTGGGGGAGGGGCGGGTGTAGGGGTGCCGTGGATGGGGGAGAGGGTCTGGCAGGCATTGGTAGGTATGAGTGTACAGCAGATATAGGTGTGTATGGAGGGGGTACATAGGGTAGACAGGTATGTGTGTGGGGGTGTAGATGTGTGTACAGCAGGTATGTATGTGTGTATGGAGGGAGTACATAGAGCAGGTATATACACAGAGTGTGGGCCGGGGAGGGGAGGAGGTGCTGCAGCCGCTGTGTACTGCGGGTCACTTGCTTGTCTGTGTCTCCATGCTTCGGCGCCGGCTCCCCGCTCTCATCTCTCAGCTCCCCGCTCTCATCCTCCCTGGGCGGATCCGTCCTCTGCTGCTGCCGCCTCAGACTGCGCCGGCTCCCCGCTCGCATCTCTCGGTTCCCCGCTCTCATCCTCCCTGGGCGGATCCGTCCATCTGCTGCTGCCGCCTCAGACTGCGCCCGCTCCCCGCTCGCATCTCTCGGCTGCTCACTCACATCCTCCCCGGGCGGATCCATCCTCTGCTGCCGCCGCCTCAGACTCACCGGCTGCCGCCACGTCAGACAGCTGCGGCCCGTTACCCGTCCTCCTCCTTCAGTCAATCACACAGTGCCAAGTTGACTGCCACCACGCCCCACCGACAGGTGATTGGCAAACAGCTCCGAGGGATCACAACCCCTCTTCAGACACTCCGCCAATCACTAATAAGCTAATAAGGAGGTCATACGTAGATGCCTCCTTATTAGCTCAGATCTGTGACTCTGACTCCGCCCAGCATTGTGACTCCGCCCAGCGTTAGCAAATGAGTCACTAAGTCACAGAACTGGGCTAATATATAGAAGATTATTATTATTATTATTATTATTATTATTATTATATGTTAGAATGTTCTTTACACTGCATCTTTTACCACACACACTTGATCCACTCACTTGCACATGTTCCCTCTCCTCCTCGCATCTTTCTAGTTATTACATAATGTGATTTGTCTCTAATGTCTGCTTATTGCGATGTGGTTCATAAAGGCCATGAATGGAGCTGGTGCCACTGGGCATGCCCAGGAGTTCTTTCGTGGCATTGGCGCTTCTCAAATGTAGTCAGTGCAGATGCAATGGCCACAGTAACGCTCAAACTTAACAAGTGTGCAAATATACCACGCCGTCTCCACAGAGGTTGCTAGAGAATACCAGCTAATTTGGCTGCAGAGGAGTGCATGGTGGAAATAATAAGATTTTACTTACCGATAAATCTATTTCTCATAGTCCGTAGTGGATGCTGGGGACTCCGTCAGGACCATGGGGAATAGCGGCTCCGCAGGAGACAGGGCACAAAAGCAAGCTTTTAGGATCACATGGTGTGTACTGGCTCCTCCCCCTATGACCCTCCTCCAAGCCTCAGTTAGGTACTGTGCCCGGACGAGCGTACACAATAAGGAAGGATCTTGAATCCCGGGTAAGACTCATACCAGCCACACCAATCACACCGTACAACTTGTGATTTGAACCCAGTTAACAGTATGATAACAATGAAGTAGCCTCTAAAAAAGATGGCTCACAACAATAATAACCCGATTTTTTTGTAACAATAACTATGTACAAGTAATGCAGACAATCCGCACTTGGGATGGGCGCCCAGCATCCACTACGGACTATGAGAAATAGATTTATCGGTAAGTAAAATCTTATTTTCTCTAACGTCCTAGTGGATGCTGGGGACTCCGTCAGGACCATGGGGATTATACCAAAGCTCCCAAACGGGCGGGAGAGTGCGGATGACTCTGCAGCACCGAATGAGAGAACTCCAGGTCCTCCTCAGCCAGGGTATCAAATTTGTAGAATTTAGCAAACGTGTTTGCCCCTGACCAAGTAGCTGCTCGGCAAAGTTGTAAAGCCGAGACCCCTCGGGCAGCCGCCCAAGATGAGCCCACCTTCCTTGTGGAATGGGCATTTACAGATTTTGGCTGTGGCAGGCCTGCCACAGAATGTGCAAGCTGAATTGTACTACAAATCCAACGAGCAATAGTCTGCTTAGAAGCAGGAGCACCCAGCTTTTTGGGTGCCTACAATATAAACAGCAAGTCAGACTTTCTGACTCCAGCCGTCCTGGAATTATATATATATATATATATATATATATATATATATATATATATATATATATATTTTCAGGGCCCTGACAACGTCTAGCAACTTGGAGTCTTCCAAGTCCCTAGTAGCCGCAGGCACCACAATAGGTTGTTTCAGGTGAAACGCTGACACCACCTTAGGAAGAAACTGGGGACGAGTCCGCAGTTCTGCCCTGTCCGAATGGAAAATCAAATATGGGCTTTTGTAAGACAAAGCCGCCAATTTTGACAATCGCCTGGCCGAGGCCAGGGCCAACAGCATGGTCACTTTCCATGTGAGATATTTCAAATCCACAGATTTGAGTGGTTCAAACCAATATGATTTGAGGAATCCCAACACTACGTTGAGATCCCACGGTGCCACTGGAGGCACACAAGGGCTGTATATGCAATACTCCCTTGACAAACGTCTGGACTTCAGGAACTGAAGCCAATTCTTTCTGGAAGAAAATCTATAGGGCCGAAACTTGAACCTTAATGGACCCCAATTTGAGGCTCCTAGACACTCCTGTTTGCAGGAAGTGCAGAAATCGACCTAGTTGAAATTTTTTCGTGGGGCCTTCCTGGCCTCACCCACGCAACATATTTTTACCACATGTGGTGATAACGTTGTGCGGTCACTTCCTTCCTGGCTTTGACCAGAGTAGGTATGACCTCTTCCGGAATGCCTTTTTCCTTAGGATCCGGCGTTCAACCGCCATGCCGTCAAACGCAGTCGCGGTAAGTCTTGGAACAGACAAGGTCCCTGCTGGAGCAGGTCCTTTCTTAAAGGCCGATGCCACGGTTCCTCTTGGAACAGACATGGTACTTGCTGAAAGCAAATCCCTTCTTAGCTCCCGAGGCCATTAGTCCTCTGTGAGCATCTCTTGAAGTTCCGGTTACCAAGTCCCTCTTGGCCAATCCGGAGCCACGAGTATAGTTCTTACTCCTCTATGTCTTATAATTCTCAATACCTTGGTTATGAGAAGCAGAGGAGGGAACACATACACCGACTGTTACACCCACGGTGTTACCAGGACGTCCACAGCTATCGCCTGAAGGTCTCGTGACCTGGCGCAATACCTGTCCCATTTTTTGTTCGGGCGGGACGCCATCATGTCCACCTTTGGTCTTTCCCAACGGTTCACAATCATGCGGAAAACTTCCCGATGAAGTTCCCACTCTCCCGGGTGGAGGTCGTGCCTGCTGCGGAAGTCTGCTTCCCAGTCGTCCACTCCCGGAATGAACACTGCTGACAGTGCTATCACATGATTTTCCGCCTAGCGAAAAATCCTTGCAGTTTTGCCACTGCCCTCCTGCTTCTTGTGCCGCCCTTTCTGTTTACGTGGGCGACTGCCGTGATGTTATCCCACTGGATCAATACCGGCTGACCTTGAAGCAGAGGTCTTGCTAAGCTTAGAGCATTATAAATTTGCTCTTAGCTCCAGTATATTTATGTGGAGAGAATTCTCCAGACTTGATCACACTCCTTGTGTGACTGCTCCCCAGCCTCTCAGGCTGGCCTCCGTGGTCACGAGCATCCAATCCTGAATGCCGAATCTGCGGCCCTCTAGAAGATGAGCACTCTGTAATCACCACAGGAGAGACACCCTTGTCCTTGGATATAGGGTTATCCGCTGATGCATCTGAAGATGCGATCCGGACCATTTGTCCAGCAGATCCCACTGAAGAGTTCTTGCGTGAAATCTGCCGAATGGAAGCGCTTCGTAATAAGCCACCATTTTTACCAGGACTCTTGTGCAATGATGCACTGACACTTTTCCTGGTTTTAGGAGGATCCCGATTAGCTCGGATAACTCCCTGGCTTTCTCCTCTGGGAGAAACACCTTTTCCTGGACTGTGTTCAGAATCATCCCTAGGACCAGCAGACGTGTCGTCGGAACAACTGCGGTTTTGGAATATTTAGAATCCACCCGTGCTGTCGTAGAACTACTTGAGATAGTGCTACTTCGACCTCCAACTGTTCTCTGGACCTTGTTCTTATCAGGAGGTCATCCATTTTCTTTGAAGACGAATCCTCCTTTCGGTCATTACCTTGGTAAGGACCCGGGTTGCCTTGGACAATCCAACGGCATCGTCTTGAAACTGATAGTGACAGTTCTGTACCACGAACCTGAGGTACCCTTGGTGAGAAAAGGCAAATTTTGGGACATGGAGGTAAGCATTCCTGATGTCCAAGGACACCATATAGTCCCCTTGTTCTTTGCTATCACTGCTCTGAGTGACTCCATCTGGATTTGAACCCTTGTAAGTGTTCAAATTTTTCAGATTTAGAATAGGTCTCACCTAGCCTTCAGTACCACCATATAGTGTGGAGTAATACCCCTTTCCTTGTTGTCGGAGGGGTAATTTTATTATCACCTGCTGGGAATACAGCTTGTGAATTGTTTTCAATACTGCCTCCCTGTCGGAGGGAGACATTGGTACAGCAGACTACAGGAACCTGCGAGGGGGGAAACCTCTCGACATTCCAATCTGTACCCCTTGGATACTACTTGTAGGATCCAGGGGTCCTGTACGGTCCCAGCGTCATGCTGAGAACTTGGTAGAAGCGGTGGAGGGCTTCTGTTCCTGGGAATGGGTTGCCTGCTGCAGTCTTCTTCCCTTTCCTCTATCCCTGGGCAGATATGACTCTTATAGGGACGAAAGGACTGAGGCTGAAAAGACGGTGTCTTTTTCTGCAGAGATGTGACTTAGGGTAAAAAACGGTGGATTTTCCAGCAGTTGCCCTGGCCACCAGGTCCCATGGACCGACCCCAAATAACTCCTCCCCTTTATACGGCAATACATCTTTGTGCCGTTTGGAATCTGCATCACCTGACCACTGTCGTGTCCATAAACATCTTCTTGCAGATATGGACATCGCATTTACTCTTGATGCCAGAGTGCAAATATCCCTCTGCGCATCTCGCATATATAGAAATGCATCCTTTAAATGCTCTATAGTCAATAAAATACTGTCCCTGTCAAAGGTATCAATATTTTTAGTCGGGGAATCCGACCAAGCCACCTCAGCTCTGCACATCCAGGCTGAGGCGATCGCTGGTCGCAGTATAACACCAGCATGTGTGTGTATACTTTTTAGGATATTTTTCAGCCTCCTATCAGCTGGCTCCTTAAGTACGGCCCTATCCGTAGATGGTACCGCCACTTGTTCTGATAAGCGTGTGAGCGCCTTATCCACCCTGAGGGGTGTTTCCCACCGCGCCTTAACTTCTGGCGGGAAAGGGTATACCGCCAATAATTTTCTATCGGGGGAAACCCACGCATCATCACACACTTCATTTAATTTATCTGATTCAGGAAAAACTACAGGTAGTTTTTTCACCTCACACATAATACCCTTTTTTGTGGTACTTGGAGTATCAGAAATATGTAACACCTCCTTCATTGCCCTTAACGTGTGGCCCTAAAAGAAAATACGTTTGTTTCTTCACCGTCGACACTGAAATCAGTGTCCGTGTCTGGGTCTGTGTCGACCGACTGAGGTAAATGGGCATTTTACAGCCCCTGACGGTGTTTGAGACGCCTGGACAGATACTAATTTGTTCGCCGGCCCGCTCATGTCGTCAACCGGCTTGCAGCGTGTTGACATTGTCACGTAATTTCCATAAATAAGCCATCCATTCCGGTGTCGACTCCCTAGAGAGTGACATGCATCACCATTACAGGCAATTTGCTCCGCCTCCTCACCAATATTTTCCTCATACATGTCGACACACACGTACCGACATACAGCACACACATAGGGAATGCTCTGATAGAGGACAGGACCCACTAGCCCTTTGGGGAGACAGAGGGAGAGTTTGCCAGCACACACCAAAACGCTATAATTATCCAGGGACAACCTTTATATAAGTGTTCCTCCCTTATAGCATTTCAATATATATACATATCGCCAAATCAGTGCCCCCCCTCTCTGTTTTAACCCTGTTTCTGTAGTGCAGTGCAGGGGAGAGCATGGGAGCCTTCCCACCAGCCTTTCTGTGAGGGAAAATGGCGCTGTGTGCTGAGGAGAATAGGCCCCGCCCCCTTTTCGGCGGGCTTCTTCTCCGGAGTTTTAGATATCTGGCAGGGGTTAAATACATCCATATAGCCTCAAGGGCTATATGTGATGTATTTTTCGCCATACAGGTATTATACATTGCTGCCCAGGGCGCCCCCCCCCAGCGCCCTGCACCCTCCGTGACCGCTGTGTGAAGTGTGCTGACAACAATGGCGCACAGCTGCAGTGCTGTGCGCTACCTGATGAAGACTGAGAGTCTTCTGCCGCCTGGTTCCGGACCTCTTCATCTTCAGCGTCTGCAAGGGGGGTCGGCGGCGCGGCTCCGGGACGAACCCCAGGGCGAGCCCTGTGTTCCGACTCCCTCTGGAGCTATGTCCAGTAGCCTAAGAATCCAATCCATCCTGCACGCAGGTGAGTTGAAAATCTCTCCCCTAAGTCCCTCGATGCAGTGAGCCTGTTGCCAGCAGGACTCACTGAAAATAAAGAACCTAAAAACTTTTTCTAAGTAACTCTTTAAGAGAGCCACCTAGATTGCACCCTTCTCGGCCGGGCACAAAAACCTAACTGAGGCTTGGAGGAGGGTCATAGGGGGAGGAGCCAGTACACACCATGTGATCCTAAAAGCTTGCTTTTGTGCCCTGTCTCCTGCGGAGCCGCTATTCCCCATGGTCCTGACGGAGTCCCCAGCATCCACTAGGACGTTAGAGAAAATGAGATTTATGGTAAGAACTTACCGTTGTTAAATCTCTTTCTGCGAGGTACACTGGGCTCCACAAGGAATAACATCGGGGTGTAGAGTAGGATCTTGATCCGAGGCACCAACAGGTTCAAAGCTTTAGGCTGTTCCCAAGATGCACAGCGCCGCCTCCTCTATAACCCCGCCTCCATGCCAGTGAGCTCAGTTTCGTTAACCAGCCCAATGCAGTAGCAGGTACCAGAGACGACAACCGCTCGTAGCCAACTACACCACACACTCACCGCAGGAGAGGGTGTCAGCGGCTATGCCAATACCAACCCAAAAAAGCTAAGTGCGTCAGGGTGGGTGCCTTGTGGAGCCCCAGTGTACCTCGCAGAAAGAGATTTAACAACGGTAAGTTCTTACCATAAATCTCGTTTTCTGCTGCGGGGTACACTGGGCTCCACAAGGAATAACATCGGGGATGTCCTAAAGCAGTTCCTTATGGGAGGGGACACACTGTAGCGGGCACAAGAACCCGGCGTCCAAAGGAAGCATCCTGGGAAGCGGCAGTATCAAAGGCATAGAACCTAATAAACGTGTTCCTTGAGGACCACATAGCCGCCTTGCACAATTGTTCAAGGGTCGCACCACGGTGGGCCGCCCAAGATGGTCCAACCGACCGAGTAGAATGGGCTTTGATGGTAGCAGGAACTGGACGACCAGCCTGTACATAAGCATGTGCAATCACCATTCTAATCCATCTGGCCAATGTCTGCTTAGAAGCAGGCCAGCCACGTTTGTGAAAACCAAACAATACAAAAAGAGAATCGAATTTCCTAACGGAGGAAGTTCTCTTCACATAGATACGGAGAGCCTGTACCACATCCAAAGACCACTCTTTGGAAGACAACTCAGGAGAATTAAAGGCCGGAACCACAATCTCCTGGTTAAGGTGGAAAGAAGACACCACCTTGGGTAGATAACCTGGGCGTGTCTGAAGAACGCCCGGCCACGGTGAAAAGTCAAATAGGAGGACTTATAGGATAAGGCACCCAAGTCCGAGTCCCTTCTAGCTGAAGCAATAGCCAGCAAAAACAACACCTTAAGGGAAAGCCACTTAAGGTCAGCAGAGGTAAGAGGCTCAAACGGAGACTCTTGTAAAGCCTCCAAAACCACTGACAGATCCCAAGGGGCCACAGGTGGCACATAAGGAGGCTGAATCCTCAGCACACCCTGAGTGAATGTATGGACATCGGGTAGGGTAGCGATCTTTCTCTGAAACCAAACCGACAAGGCCGAAATGTGAACCTTGAGGGAGGCCAGACGCAGGCCTAAATTCAGGCCTTGTTGTAGAAAGGCCAATAGTTTGGCCGTACTAAACTTGAAAACGTCATGATTGTGAGACGCACACCAAGTAAAGTAAGCATTCCAGACCCTATGATATATCCGAGCAGAAGCCGGCTTACGGGCCTTCAACATAGTTTGAACGACCGCCACAGAAAAACCCTTGGCCCTCAGTACGGAAGCTTCAAGAGCCATGCCGTCAAAGCCAGATGGACCAAATCCTGGTAAACACAAGGGCCCTGAACGAGGAGGACTGGTCGTTGTGGAAGTAGAAGGGAGGCCCTGTAGATTGGAGAACCAGTGCCGCCTGAGCCACGCTGGAGTGACTAGAAGTAGGTTTCCTCCTTCTTGCTTGAACTTCCGTATTACTCTGGGCAGGAGGGACACTGGAGGGAACACATACGGCAGCCGAAAGTTTCACGGGATTGATAGAGCATCCACGAACGCTGCTTGAGGATCCCTTGTCCTTGCTCCGAAGACCGGAACCTTTTGATTGTGTTGAGACGCCATCAGGTCCACATCTGGGAGACCCCACTTGTTCACTAGAAGTTGAAACACCTCCGGATGTAGGCTCCACTCTCCGGCGTGAACGTCCTGACAACTGAGATAGTCCGCCTCCCAGTTCAGAACGCCCAGAATGAACACTGCTGATATGGCCGGCAGATGGCGTTCAGCCCACTGAAGAATCCTTGATACTTCCCTCATTGCCATGCAGCTTCGAGTGCCGCCTTGATGATTGATGTATGCCACTGTGGTGGCGTTGTCCGATTGTACTTGAACAGGTCTGCTCTGTATCAGATGCTAGGCCATTATCAACGCATTGAACACTGCCCGCAGATCCAGAATGTTTATCGGGAGTAGAGACTCCTCATCGGTCCACCGACCCTGGAGAGAGTGTTGTTCCAACACTGCGTCCCAACCTCTCAAACTGGCATCCGTTGTCAGCAGTTGGATTTCCAGAAGGGACGGCCCCTGCTCAAACGTTGGTCCTGAAGCCACCAACTCAGGGACAGATGGACCTCCGGAGATATGGAGATCATGTGAGATCTGATCCGGTGAGGCATGCCGTCCCACTTGGACAGAATCAACTTTTGCAGAGGGCGAGAATGGAATTGAGCATACTCCACCATGTCGAAAGCCGACACCATGAGACCTAGCACTTGCATCGCCGAATGGATCGACACTTGCGGAAGGGATAGGAAGCATCAGATCTTGTCCTGACGTTTCAGGACTTTCTCCTGAGACAGGAACAACCGCTGGTTGTGGGTGTCCAATAACGCTCCCAGGTGTACCATGCTCCGAGCTGGAACCAGGGAGGATTTCTTCCAGTTGTTCAGCCATCCGTGGGCTTTCATGCACTGGATTGTCAAATCGAGATGACACAGGAGAAGTTCTGGGAAGTGCTTGTTCAAGGACTTCAGATTAAGAATGGGCCGCGAGGACCCGTTTGGTTTTGGGAATAGAAACAGCGGTGAATAGAACCCCTAGCCCATCTGAGTCAGAGGCACCTGTACCACCACTCCTGTGGGCAGGAGGGAATGTACCACCGAGTGCAACGTGTTTGCTTTTGCCGGATCCAGAGGCACATCTTTTAGGCTAAATCGATGAGGGGGGTGATTCTTGAAGGGTATGGCGTAACCTCGAGTAACGACTTCCCTCACCCAGGTATCTGAAGTGGTCTTCAACCATTCCTGGGTAAAACTTAGAAGTCGGCCCCCTACCCTGGGATCCCCCAGAGGGAGGCCCGCCCCGTCATGCGGTCGGCTTATCAGTTTTTGAAGCTAGCTTACGGTCGGCCCAAGCACGCTTCGGTCTGGGCTTGGCAGGCCTGGAAGTACGGGCTTGCTCTGGGTACACCTGACCTTTTTGCTTTACCTGGAGTACAAAAGGGCCGAGGGAAAGTACTTTTAGCCTTCTGTGCTGAAGGAGCCGTACTAGGTAGGCAAGCTGTTTTAGCAGTAGCCAGATCAGCCACAATCTTATTGAGGTCTTCTCCAAAGATAATGTCTCCCTTGAAATGAAGTACCTCCAGGGTTTTTCTGGAATCCAAATCCACCGACCAGGATCTCAACCAAAGGATACGCAGTAGCAGCCTTGGCCGCGAGCACCCCGGCATCGGAGGCCACCTCCTTAAGGTACAGAGAAGCCATGGCAATATATGAGAGACATTGTCGAGCATGCTCAGATACATCAGAAGGCAGTTCCGCCTCGAGTTCCTGAGCCCACGCTTCAACAGCTTCAGCAGCCCAAGTCGCTGCAATAGTTGGCCTTTGTACAGCCCCAGAAAGGGTATAAATCGCTTTTAAACAGCCCTCCACCCGATGATCCGTACTGGCAGGGAAGAGGAAACAACCATACGCACGACATGAGAATCTACAGGCGGAGGGGTTTCCCAATTTTTACACACCTCCGCAGAAAGAGGATAGCGAGCCAACAGTCTCTTATTCGGTGTAAACTTTGTCCCTGGATTTTCCCAGGATTGCTGGCATATGTCAATCAGGTGTTTAGAGTAGGGTAGAACCTGCTTAACCACCTTCTTACGCTTAAACCTATCAGGTTTCTTGGAGACAGTCTCAGGCTCAGAATCATCAGCCACATGAAGAATGAGCCGTATCGCCTCAATCAAATCCGATACATCCACAGACGATTTCCCCTCCCCATCTGAAACATCAGCGTCCGAGGGGTCAGTCCGAGTACTGTCCGAGGGTACTGTCCGAGGGGTCAGTATAAGCACCGTCCTCCTCGGAGGATGTGCCGGTTAAGGCCGCGGATCGGGAGGAAGTAATGGCCCTTTTAGAAGACGACTTAGTCTTATGCGGGCGAGAGTGACCCTTAGATTTGTACATGGATCGATTCAAATGCTGTAACTGAGCGGAAAGCTGATCCGCCCATGGTGGGTTCACAGCGGGGACCATAATCTGTGGTAGCGGCACAGGTGGTCCCACAGGGGGCGTCAATTTAGTTACAAGCGTGTTTAACAATGTGGAAAATGTATCCCAAGGTGGTTCTTGTGATGCCCCGAGTGCTACCAACCCACTGGGGGGCAAGGAAGCCCCTGAACCTGAACTCCATTCAGTCAGTGACCTCACTACCATGCAGTGTGGGAGAGGCCCCAACGTCAGTGCCACGTGTAGCAGACATAACAATGCGCACATTAATGGGCAACCCAGTACAACATTTTTTTTATTTTATTTTTTTGTAGCAGCACTATACCTAATAAGAACTCTCAGAGAAACAGCCGAAGCTGGCACAGACCGAGGGTTCAATAGGAATAGAACATATGGTGACTACAATTCACAAGTAAAAAATACTCCAGTAGCATATCTTGTGAAACAATCCTATATTATCATCAGAGAAAACCTGAAACACTTGGCCCCCACAGGTATAGTAATATAGGAATAGCACGCTGAGTGAAATACCCTGCAATAAGGCAACCACGCAGCAGCTACATGCACACACACGTATATAGTCACAAACGTACCATGCAGAAATTATGTACCATAAATTGCACTGGACTAGCAATACAAAGTAATAGTATGGCTGTATGTGATAACAATAGATATAACAAACGCAGTAGGCACTGGATGTATATCACAGGGTGTTTGTACCACACAACCCTGACAGTATGCACTCTTTCTTAACTAATACAGTCGCAGTGACAGGTAGAATACTCAAGTGTCCTGTAGGAAGCACAGCACTGGCAGTCAGGCGGTTCCACAGAGGAGGATTTGCCCCAGCAATCCCAGGAACAGCAAGGCCCTATCTGTAATGGCTGCTGACCGGGAGTGAGGGAGAAGGAAGCAGCTCCAGGGCGGGAACATTGCAGAAATGGCGCCCTGGGGCTGGGGGGAGTGGCCTCAGGTCCGGCCTGCTACCCCTGCTGGCATCCCCACCGGGCGTGTGGGCAGTAAAGAAGCCGGGGGGGGGGGCGGGTAATGGTACAACGTCCCCCCTGACCTGTGCCCATACAGAATCACCCTGGTGGCTAGTGGAACATCAGCCCAGTAATCTGTGTCCACGCCAGCGCGCGCGGCCCGCCTCCTACGGCTGCGTGGGATCGCAGTGCAAAGTGCTGCACAGAAGCCCCTTACCTCCCCTTTGTCAGCGGCCCTGTGATCCGGGAGATGGCGGCATGTGTGTGTGACTCACGGCAGAGAGAGGAAGAAGCCGGCGCCTCCGCTGTAGTGACCCGGCAACCGCGGCACGGGAGTATACAGCGCCGCTAGGGGTTGATGGAGCTGCAGCAGAGACATCTATCAGACACAGCCTGCTGCAGCCCTTGTAGAATCTAGAGATGAGCGCCTGAAATTTTTCGGGTTTTGTGTTTTGGTTTTGGGTTTGGTTCCGCGGCCGTGTTTTGGGTTCGAACGCGTTTTGGCAAAACCTCACCGAATTTTTTTTGTCGGATTCGGGTGTGTTTTGGATTCGGGTGTTTTTTTCAAAAAACACTAAAAAACAGCTTAAATCATAGAATTTGGGGGTCATTTTGATCCCAAAGTATTATTAACCTCAAAAACCATAATTTACACTCATTTTCAGTCTATTCTGAATACCTCACACCTCACAATATTATTTTTAGTCCTAAAATTTGCACCGAGGTCGCTGTGTGAGTAAGATAAGCGACCCTAGTGGCCGACACAAACACCGGGCCCATCTAGGAGTGGCACTGCAGTGTCACGCAGGATGTCCCTTCCAAAAAACCCTCCCCAAACAGCACATGACGCAAAGAAAAAAAGAGGCGCAATGAGGTAGCTGTGTGAGTAAGATTAGCGACCCTAGTGGCCGACACAAACACCGGGCCCATCTAGGAGTGGCACTGCAGTGTCACGCAGGATGGCCCTTCCAAAAAACCCTCCCCAAACAGCACATGACGCAAAGAAAAAAAGAGGCGCAATGAGGTAGCTGTGTGAGTAAGATTAGCGACCCTAGTGGCCGACACAAACACCGGGCCCATCTAGGAGTGGCACTGCAGTGTCACGCAGGATGTCCCTTCCAAAAAACCCTCCCCAAACAGCACATGACGCAAAGAAAAAAAGAGGCGCAATGAGGTAGCTGTGTGAGTAAGATTAGCGACCCTAGTGGCCGACACAAACACCGGGCCCATCTAGGAGTGGCACTGCAGTGTCACGCAGGATGTCCCTTCCAAAAAACCCTCCCCAAACAGCACATGACGCAAAGAAAAAAAGAGGCGCAATGAGGTAGCTGACTGTGTGAGTAAGATTAGCGACCCTAGTGGCCGACACAAACACCGGGCCCATCTAGGAGTGGCACTGCAGTGTCACGCAGGATGTCCCTTCCAAAAAACCCTCCCCAATCAGCACATGATGCAAAGAAAAAGAAAAGAAAAAAGAGGTGCAAGATGGAATTGTCCTTGGGCCCTCCCACCCACCCTTATGTTGTATAAACAAAACAGGACATGCACACTTTAACCAACCCATCATTTCAGTGACAGGGTCTGCCACACGACTGTGACTGATATGACGGGTTGGTTTGGACCCCCCCCAAAAAAGAAGCAATTAATCTCTCCTTGCACAAACTGGCTCTACAGAGGCAAGATGTCCACCTCATCTTCACCCTCCGATATATCACCGTGTACATCCCCCTCCTCACAGATTATCAATTCGTCCCCACTGGAATCCACCATCTCAGCTCCCTGTGTACTTTGTGGAGGCAATTGCTGCTGGTCAATGTCTCCGCGGAGGAATTGATTATAATTCATTTTAATGAACATCATCTTCTCCACATTTTCTGGATGTAACCTCGTACGCCGATTGCTGACAAGGTGAGCGGCGGCACTAAACACTCTTTCGGAGTACACACTTGTGGGAGGGCAACTTAGGTAGAATAAAGCCAGTTTGTGCAAGGGCCTCCAAATTGCCTCTTTTTCCTGCCAGTATAAGTACGGACTGTGTGACGTGCCTACTTGGATGCGGTCACTCATATAATCCTCCACCATTCTATCAATGTTGAGAGAATCATATGCAGTGACAGTAGACGACATGTCCGTAATCGTTGTCAGGTCCTTCAGTCCGGACCAGATGTCAGCATCAGCAGTCGCTCCAGACTGCCCTGCATCACCGCCAGCTGGTGGGCTCGGAATTCTGAGCCTTTTCCTCGCACCCCCAGTTGCGGGAGAATGTGAAGGAGGAGATGTTGACAGGTCGCGTTCCGCTTGACTTGACAATTTTGTCACCAGCAGGTCTTTCAACCCCAGCAGACTTGTGTCTGCCGGAAAGAGAGATCCAAGGTAGGCTTTAAATCTAGGATCGAGCACGGTGGCCAAAATGTAGTGCTCTGATTTCAACAGATTGACCACCCGTGAATCCTTGTTAAGCGAATTAAGGGCTGCATCCACAAGTCCCACATGCCTAGCGGAATCGCTCCCTTTTAGCTCCTTCTTCAATGCCTCCAGCTTCTTCTGCAAAAGCCTGATGAGGGGAATGACCTGACTCAGGCTGGCAGTGTCTGAACTGACTTCACGTGTGGCAAGTTCAAAGGGCATCAGAACCTTGCACAACGTTGAAATCATTCTCCACTGCACTTGAGACAGGTGCATTCCACCTCCTATATCGTGCTCAATTGTATAGGCTTGAATGGCCTTTTGCTGCTCCTCCAACCTCTGAAGCATATAGAGGGTTGAATTCCACCTCGTTACCACTTCTTGCTTCAGATGATGGCAGGGCAGGTTCAGTAGTTTTTGGTGGTGCTCCAGTCTTCTGTACGTGGTGCCTGTACGCCGAAAGTGTCCCGCAATTCTTCTGGCCACCGACAGCATCTCTTGCACGCCCCTGTCGTTTTTTTAAAAATTCTGCACCACCAAATTCAAGGTATGTGCAAAACATGGGACGTGCTGGAATTTGCCCATATTTAATGCACACACAATATTGCTGGCGTTGTCCGATGCCACAAATCCACAGGAGAGTCCAATTGGGGTAAGCCATTCCGCGATGATCTTCCTCAGTTGCCGTAAGAGGTTTTCAGCTGTGTGCGTATTCTGGAAAGCGGTGATACAAAGCGTAGCCTGCCTAGGAAAGAGTTGGCGTTTGCGAGATGCTGCTACTGGTGCCGCCGCTGCTGTTCTTGCGGCGGGAGTCCATACATCTACCCAGTGGGCTGTCACAGTCATATAGTCCTGACCCTGCCCTGCTCCACTTGTCCACATGTCCGTGGTTAAGTGGACATTGGGTACAACTGCATTTTTTAGGACACTGGTGAGTCTTTTTCTGACGTCCGTGTACATTCTCGGTATCGCCTGCCTAGAGAAGTGGAACCTAGATGGTATTTGGTAACGGGGGCACACTGCCTCAATAAATTGTCTAGTTCCCTGTGAACTAACGGCGGATACCGGACGCACGTCTAACACCAACATAGTTGTCAAGGCCTCAGTTATCCGCTTTGCAGTAGGATGACTGCTGTGATATTTCATCTTCCTCGCAAAGGACTGTTGAACAGTCAATTGCTTACTGGAAGTAGTACAAGTGGGCTTACGACTTCCCCTCTGGGATGACCATCGACTCCCAGCGGCAACAACAGCAGCGCCAGCAGCAGTAGGCGTTACACGCAAGGATGCATCGGAGGAATCCCAGGCAGGAGAGGACTCGTCAGAATTGCCAGTGACATGGCCTGCAGGACTATTGGCATTCCTGGGGAAGGAGGAAATTGACACTGAGGGAGTTGGTGGGGTGGTTTGCGTGAGCTTGGTTACAAGAGGAAGGGATTTACTGGTCAGTGGACTGCTTCCGCTGTCACCCAAAGTTTTTGAACTTGTCACTGACTTATTATGAATGCGCTGCAGGTGACGTATAAGGGAGGATGTTCCGAGGTGGTTAACGTCCTTACCCCTACTTATTACAGCTTGACAAAGGGAACACACGGCTTGACACCTGTTGTCCGCATTTCTGGTGAAATACCTCCACACCGAAGAGCTGATTTTTTTGGTATTTTCACCTGGCATGTCAACGGCCATATTCCTCCCACGGACAACAGGTGTCTCCCCGGGTGCCTGACTTAAACAAACCACCTCACCATCAGAATCCTCCTGGTCAATTTCCTCCCCAGCGCCAGCAACACCCATATCCTCCTCATCCTGGTGTACTTCAACACTGACATCTTCAATCTGACTATCAGGAACTGGACTGCGGGTGCTCCTTCCAGCACTTGCAGGGGGCGTGCAAATGGTGGAAGGCGCATGCTCTTCACGTCCAGTGTTGGGAAGGTCAGGCATCGCAACCGACACAATTGGACTCTCCTTGTGGATTTGGGATTTCGAAGAATGCACAGTTCTTTGCTGTGCTGCTTTTGCCAGCTTGAGTCTTTTCATTTTTCTAGCGAGAGGCTGAGTGCTTCCATCCTCATGTGAAGCTGAACCACTAGCCATGAACATAGGCCAGGGCCTCAGCCGTTCCTTGCCACTCCGTGTGGTAAATGGCATATTGGCAAGTTTACGCTTCTCCTCCGACAATTTTATTTTAGGTTTTGGAGTACTTTTTTTTCTGATATTTGGTGTTTTGGATTTGACATGCTCTGTACTATGACATTGGGCATCGGCCTTGGCAGACGACGTTGCTGGCATTTCATCGTCTCGGCCATGACTAGTGGCAGCAGCTTCAGCACGAGGTGGAAGTGGATCTTGATCTTTCCCTAATTTTGGAACCTCAACATTTTTGTTCTCCATATTTTAATAGGCACAACTAAAAGGCACCTCAGGTAAACAATGGAGATGGATACTAGTATACAATTATGGACTGCCTGCCGACTGCAGACAGAGGTAGCCACAGCCGTGAACTACCGTACTGTACTGTGTCTGCAGCTAATATAGACTGGTTGATAAAGAGAAGATGTCTATGTAACTATGTATGTATAAAGAAGACTGAAAAAAATCCACGGTTAGGTGGTATACAATTATGGACGGACTGCCTGCCGAGTGCAGACACAGAGGTAGCCACAGCCGTGAACTACCGTACTGTACTGTGTCTGCAGCTAATATAGACTGGTTGATAAAGAGAAGATGTCTATGTAACTATGTATGTATAAAGAAGAATGAAAAAAAACCACGGTTAGGTGGTATACAATTATGGACGGACTGCCTGCCGAGTGCAGACACAGAGGTAGCCACAGCCGTGAACTACCGTACTGTACTGTCTGCAGCTAATATAGACTGGTTGATAAAGAGAAGATGTCTATGTAACTATGTATGTATAAAGAAGAATGAAAAAAATCCACGGTTAGGTGGTATTACAATTATGGACGGACTGCCTGCCGAGTGCAGAGACACAGAGGTAGCCACAGCCGTGAACTACCGTACTGTGTCTGCTGCGACTGGATGATAAATGATATAAAAAATATATATATATCACTACTGCAGCCGGACAGGTATATATTATATATTATATAATGACGGACCTGCTGGACACTGTCTGTCAGCAGAATGAGTTTTATTTTTATAGAATAAAAAAAAAAAAAACACACAAGTGAAGTCACACGACGAGTGTTTAACTTTTTCAGGCAATCACAATATAAGTATACTACTAACTATACTGGTGGTCAGTGTGGTCAGGTCACTGGTCAGTCACACTGGCAGTGGCACTCCTGCAGCAAAAGTGTGCACTGTTTAATTTTAATATAATATGTACTCCTGGCTCCTGCTATAACCTATAACTGGCACTGCAGTAGTGCTCCCCAGTCTCCCCCACAATTATAAGCTGTGTGAGCTGAGCAGTCAGACAGATATATAATATATATAGATGATGCAGCACACTGGCCTGAGCCTGAGCAGTGCACACAGATATGGTATGTGACTGACTGAGTCACTGTGTGTATCGCTTTTTTCAGGCAGAGAACGGATATATTAAATAAACTGCACTGTGTGTCTGGTGGTCACTCACTATATAATATATTATGTACTCCTGGCTCCTGCTATAACCTATAACTGGCACTGCAGTAGTGCTCCCCAGTCTCCCCCACAATTATAAGCTGTGTGAGCTGAGCAGTCAGACAGATATATATAATATTATATATAGATAATAGATGATGCAGCACACTGGCCTGAGCCTGAGCAGTGCACACAGATACGGTATGTGACTGACTGAGTCACTGTGTGTATCGCTTTTTTCAGGCAGAGAACGGATATATTAAATAAACTGCACTGTGTGTCTGGTGGTCACTCACTATATAATATATTATGTACTCCTGGCTCCTGCTATAACCTATAACTGGCACTGCAGTAGTGCTCCCCAGTCTCCCCCACAATTATAAGCTGTGTGAGCTGAGCAGTCAGACAGATATATATAATATTATATATAGATAATAGATGATGCAGCACACTGGCCTGAGCCTGAGCAGTGCACACAGATATGGAATGTGTCGTGACTGAGTCACTGTGTGCTGTGTATCGCTTTTTTCAGGCAGAGAACGGATTATAAAGTAAACTGCACTGTCCTCACTAGTAAACTCTCTCCACTCAGTCTCTACACTTCTACAGTAACAGTACTCCTCCTAGTCAGCTCCAGTAAATCTCTCTCAGTCTCTTATAATCTAAATGGAGAGGACGCCAGCCACGTCCTCTCCCTATCAATCTCAATGCACGTGTGAAAATGGCGGCGACGCGCGGCTCCTTACATAGAATCCGAGTCTCGCGATAGAATCCGAGCCTCGCGAGAATCCGACAGCGTCATGATGACGTTCGGGCGCGCTCGGGTTAACCGAGCAAGGCGGGAAGATCCGAGTCTGCTCGGACCCGTGAAAAAAACCATGAAGTTCTGGCGGGTTCGGATTCAGAGAAACCGAACCCGCTCATCTCTAGTAGAATCCTCTTCTTTTCTTCAAAGTTAAATCTAAGAATAGGCTGCCTGAAGCAGCCCCCTGTTAAGTGACCTGCTACTGCAGGCACCAACTACAAACTGAGCTCACTGGCATGGAGGCGGGGTTATAGAGGAGGCGGCGCTGTGAATCTTGGGAACAGTCTAAAGCTTTGAGCCTGTTGGTGCCTCGGATCAAGATCCTACTCTACACCCCGATGTTATTCCTTGTGGAGCCCAGTGTACCCCGCAGCAGAAAGTTAATTATAAACAATCCCATTATTTCATATACAAGGCCATAACGCGGGTTTGGTCAAGATGGTACTCGCCAGAGGCACTGGTTGAGGGGATGGGGCATCACCTTGCTCAGATTGTGAACCCCTAGGGCATGACCAGGTCACAGAGGAATATGATTACTGTTTTAGAACATCCCATCTCCTACCAAAGCAATACTGTGCATAGGGTTTCTTGACACAGCACTGCAATGTTGCTTGGAGCTGATGGGTTTCACAAGGTAATGCTCCCTCTTTACTGATTCAGCTTTAGGTCATGCCCTCTCTACACTCGGGTCGTACCCTTGTTGTATTTGCTATAATTTGCCTACTGTTTGCATATATCCTACAAGTCCGGCCTCACATCTTGCTCCCGATACTACATTCTCTTCTCCCCCCTATCCTACTGTACTCTCCTGTATCATTATTTTCTCATCCTTCCTGCAGAACAACCTTCCACTACAGTTTAATCCAGAGGTTAAAGTGAGCCGGAACGGGGGGAACTGCGTTCGGTCAGTTCCAATTGCAGACGGAACGCAGTTCCACCTCCACCTAGCCCAGATTGTGAGCCCTGAGCTGCATGGGGATGCGGGCGCCCGCTGAGTTTCTATTACCAGCGGGCGCTGAAACCTTCCCCTCAGCGGCAGCCGGAGCTCACTCCTAGCTCCAGCTTTCGGGTGTGTGCGGCGCTATGGGAGAGATGTCATGACGTCTCTCCCATAGATCCGAGGAGTGGGCGCCAGGTGGAGGTCAGCGGTCCAGAAGCAGGATCGGGGCTGGTGAGTATTGTGTTTTTTGGGGGATTTTTGTGTGTGAAGTGGCGCTACTAGGGGGCAGCTTCTACTGGGGGCATCTACACTGGGCATAACTACTCGGTGCATAGCTACTGGGGCCTGGGGCAGCTTCTACTGGGGGCATCTATACTGGGGCCATAACTACAGGGGGCAGCTTCTACTGGGGGCATCTATACTGGGGGATAACTACTGGGAGCAGCTTCTACTAGGGCGCATAGCAGCTTCTACTAGGGGCATCTATACTGGGTCATAGCTACTGGGGGCATAACAACAGGGGGCAACTGTACTGGGGGCAGCTTCTAATGGGGGCATAACTACTGGGGCAGCTCTACTGGGGCATAACTACTGGAGGCAACTGTTTTGGGGGCAGCTTCTACTGTGGGCAGCTGTACTGGGGACATAACTACAGGGGCATCTGTACTGGGGGCATAACTACAGGGGGCATCTGTACTGAGGGCAGCTCTACAGGGGACAGCTGTACTGGGGGCATAACTACAGGGGGTATTTCTACTGGGGGCATAACTACAGGAGGCATCTGTACTGGGGGCAGCTTCTACTGTAGGCACTACTAATGAGGGCATTGCATAGGGGGCACTTAATATGGGGCACTACTACTGGGGGTACCAATACTATGGGCTTTACATAAGGGGTGTTACAACTGTGGGCACTACCACTACAGTGGGCATTGCATAAGGGACACTACTACTAAGGGTATTGTATAGGGGGTGCTACTGCTGTGGGCATGTTGGGTGACCACGTCCCTTCCTATTTTGAGACCACGCCCCTTTTTTGCAGCGCGCACCAACGGCGTGCACAATTGCCTTTATACCTGGGGGTAGGGGGTGAGTTCCACCACCTCTCCAGGACCACTTTAAGCACTGGTCTCATCCTCCTCAGTTTCCCCTAAGGACCACTAAGTCCATTGTCCCTCCTCCTTCTAATACATATTACCCCTCCTACTACATTTTAAGTGACGAGGATGAGGATGATGGAGGGGGTAGGGAGGTGTCAAGTCCTTCACTTTTGCCAGGGGTGCTCAAATCCCTCAGTACGGCCCGGTTCATATATATATATACAGGTTGAGTATCCCATATCCAAATATTCCGAAATACGGATTATTCCGAAATACGGACTTTTTTGAGTGAGAGTGAGATAGTGAAAACTTTGTTTTTTGATGGCTCAATGTACACAAACTGTTTAATACACAAAGTTATTAAAAATATTGTATTAAATGACCTTCAGGCTGTGTGTATAAGGTGTATATGGAACATAAATGAATTGTGTGAATGTAGACACACTTTGTTTAATGCAAAAAATTATAAAAATTATTGGCTAAAATTACCATCAGGCTGTGTGTATAAGGTGTATATGTAACATAAATGCATTCTGTGCTTAGATTTAGGTCCCATTACTATGATATCTCATTATGGTATGCAATTATTCCAAACTACGGAAAAATCCCATATCCAAAATACCTCTGGTCCCAAGCATTTTGGATAAGGGATACTCAACCTGTATATATATTATTAATCTCGGTAATACACAGACTTTGCTATATATTAATGTGAAATGTTTTTACTTACTCTTCCTATTAATCTGCCTATGAAATTCAACTTTTACCTTTTGTTCTTAAAGCACATGACCTACAGCTGCTGCATATAGGTGTTGCTTTGATAAAACAAATTAATGAGAGCAAGAGACTTAGGATCAGTCTTACAATGGAGGATAGCCAAAAATAGTATGCATTAATTCTATATCTCTCCTTGTAATCCTTCTTGCAAGCTGCATACAGTGATCTGCAGCTACACAGCATATTTATATTCTATTCTTCTGGGTGTGATATCTAACCTGAGACATAATTATCTTCTATTATTACATGGGGAAAAAAGCGTTTTCTAAAAAGTAATGTAAATTTTCCTATAAATATGCAACAGAATATATAATTAGGGAGGCATCCAACTCCATTACCTGGTTTCACTATTTCCATCCCGCAGATAGAAGCACACTCAGAGCTACTTTTTGGGGCATGGTAAAGAGGATATATATTTTCTGAGGCAGAATATATGAAGTCAGTGTAAGATTTGTATTGTAATGATTGAATTTAATGGTACGGGTAGCTGGGTCGACTCAACGGGTCGACAGTCATTAGGTCGACCACTGAAGGTCGACATGGGCATTAGGTCGACATGTGCTAGGTTGACAGGTGAAAAGGTCGACATGAGTTTTTGGACTTTTTTCGGTGTCGTTTTCTTAGTAAAGTGACGGGGAACCCCTATTAGTGCACCGTGTCCCCTCGCGCGCCATGCTTCGGGCAAGGTGTCTCGCTTCGCTAGGCACAGGTTACCATTCCAATCGTAGTCCACGTGGATCGTCAAGTATGGAAAAATCCCAAAAAAATAATAAAAAATGTGAAAAACTCATGTCGACCTTTTGACCTGTCGACCTAGTACATGTCGACATAATGACCATGTCAACCTAATGCATGTCGACCTTCAGTGGTTGACCTAATGATTGTCGACCTAAGCTGTGTCTAACGACCGTATCTCGAATTTAAGACCATTTAAAACTTTATATGTTTAGTCAACTACACTAAGGGGGTAATTCCAAGTTGATCGCAGCAGGATTTTTTATAGCAATTTGGCAAAACCATGTGCACTGCAGGGGAGGCAGATATAACATGTGCAGAAAGAGTTAGATTTGGGTGGGTTATTTTATTTCTGTGCAGGGTAAATACTGGCTGCTTTATTTATACACTGCAAATTAGATTGCAGATTGAACACACCACACCCAAATCTAACTCTCTCTGCACATGTTATATCTGCCTTTCCTGCAGTGCACATGGTTTTTCCCAATTGCTAACAAAAATCCTGCTGCGATCAATTTGGAATTACCCCCTAAATTACTTGTACAGTGATGATGACTATTCGGCGGTGATTCAGTAAGGATCGCTAATGCGATCCTTACTGCATTTACCTCAGTGGTCGGGTCAGGCACGTTCTGTGCATGTGCAGAACGGGTCCTGCATTCTGCACCTCCTCCTGCATTTTCATGGCTAAGGATTGCAATTGCAAAGCTGCTGCAAACAGCTTTGCAATTGCAATCCTTAGTGAATTAGGCCCTTTACTACATGGTAGATTTCTATTTTTAATGATTCTAACCATTACCCCCTTTGTGCAGCCCTGATGTGCAGCCAACACAAACAGGGGCTAATTCAGACCAGACCGCTAGGCTGCGTTATCTCACAGCCTGCGTTCAGGTCTGAACTGCGCATGCACCGTAATGTGCAGGCGCGACGGACTACAGCAACGGGGATCGGTGCATATCGGCGGGATGGTGTGAAAAAAGCGACCGCATAGACGATCGCAAGGTGACTGATAGGAAGAGGGCATTTGTGGGTGGCAACTGATCATTTTCAGGGAGTGTCTGGGAAAAATGCAGGCGTGTCCAAGCGTTGGAAGGGAGAGTGTCTGACGTCAATTCCGGTCCCGGACAGGCTGAAGTGATCGCAGCGGTTGAGTAAATCCTGGGCTGTACAGAGACTGCACAAAATCTACACATGCGTTCGCACACTTGCACAGCTAAAATACACTCCCCTAGTAGGCAGTGACAATCTGATCGCAGGGCTGCAAAAATCGCTGCCCACCAATCATGTCTGAATTAGGCCCAGAAACCAGTATTAAAAACTGCAGTGGGCAGAGGCGTAACTATGGTTTTTGGAGCCCCCCCTGCTAAAATAAGAAAAAAATAAATCTCTTGCAGAAATAGTGAGCGCCAAAAAAGGGGTATGGTCACATACCAGAAGGGGTGTGGCCACTGAAAATGGGGCGTGACAACATGACACGCCACCTGTTTCACGTCTCACTGGGAACATTCTTTTCAATTCAACATGCACCTTGCCTGTATGATGGTTTCTCACAATATTGAACCTCTGAAGAACTGTATCCTCTGAGGCAGACTGCGTCTTCAGTCGGTAATCACTATTCATATAGGAGATCCCATCGTCCAGAAGATGCCTGTTTGTGTAGGAATATTAACAAGGTCAGCATCATGCAACAGCGGTTCAACAAGACTCACATCCTGCCCCCAGTGTCACATCCTGTCCCCAGTGTCACATCCTGCCCCCTGCGTGTCTCAGCCACACCATCATCTCCCTTTCGTGTCATCTCTCAGTCACAACCATCACCACCCCCTGCATCATTTCTCAGCACACCATCACCTCCCCCTGCGTCGTCATTCAGCACATGCCATCGCACTTTGTGTCTCTGTGTGCGTTCAATGCGCTGGGAGCCCATGTTGCTGCTGTCAGGAAGACTGCACCGCACCTGAGTGCCCTGTGCTGACATTCTGACAGAGAGGGCGGGATGTATTAAAATACATTGCAGCCCCCCCTCCCCTGATTGATCCCCTCACAGTGGAACAGTGACTGACTCCCCCTACCCTGACTGATCTCCCTCACAGTGAAACAGTGACTGATTCCCCCCTCCCCCAACTGATCCCCTCACATTACAACACTGATCCCCCCCCCACTAATTTCTTCACAGTGCAACAGTAAGTGAACCCCCTGAATAATCTCTTCACAGTGCAACAGTAAGTGATCCCCCCCCCCCCCAACTAATCCCTCACAGTGCAGCACCGACTGATCCCCTCACAGTACAACACTGACTATCATCCCCCCTGACTAATCCCCTCACAGTGCAACAGTGACTGGGTCTCCCCATCTGATCAACTCACAGTACAACAGTGACTGATTTCCCCCCTCCCTCAACTGATCCGCTCACATTGCAACACTGATCCCCCCCCCCTGACTAATCTCTTCATAGTGCAAGAGTATGTGACACCCCTCCCCAACTGATCCCCTCAAAATACAACACTGACTGATTTCCCCCCCCCCCCATGATCCCCTCACATTGCAACATTGATCCCCTCGCAGTGCAACTGGCTGTTCTCCTCCCAACTGATCCCCTACAGTACAACAGTGACTGATTCCTTCCCCTTCCCCCCGCCCCCCCCCCCCCCGACTGATCCCTTCACAGTGGAACAGTGACTGTTTTCTCCCCCGCTCCCAACTGATCCCCCCTCACAGTGCAACAGTGACTGATTCCCCCCCCCCCCCCCCCCACCAAACTGCAAACTGATCTCCTGTAACAGTGGTTGACACCAAACCCCCCCCCCCCCCCCCCAGATGATCCCTTTACAGTGGAAGTGACTGACCCCCTGCAACTGATCCCCTCACAGTGGAAGTAACTGTGTGTGTGTGTGTGTGTGTGTGTGTGTGTGTGTGTGTGTGTGTGTGTGTGTGTGTGTGTGTGTCCCAGACTTATCCCCTCACTATGGAAGTGACTGGCCCCTGATCCCTGAGAGATTGTCCTCCTTCTCTCCTCCATCCGCCAACCAGACTGCCTTCTGCAGGCCTCTCCTTGCTCCCGGTCCTCGGTGCATCTTCCTACTTTGCCCACGGCAGGAGGTGGCATACTATAATGAGTCAGTCTGACTCATTATGGTTCTGCTGACAATGGCATTGACTGCAGGCATGCCCCATCACTACCGCGGGCCCCGGTGCAATGCACCGCTGGTAGTTTCGCCGCTGACAAGTTAATTGTGTATTATAACATACTATGTGTGTGTCACTAAGAGTGTGCTTCTGTAAAGGGCAGCTTAAGTTAGCTGCTGGGTTTACCATATGGAAATTGCCAGTCCTAAACTATTCAATTCGTTTACTTGCCCCACGCCTTAAGCTCAAGAGGGTGCACTTAATGCAGATTTTTCCTCGCAGAGTGAGTAGCTGAAGGAAAAATCCACATTAAATGTACACTGTGGGACTCAATACGCAGAGTATCCCATAGTTTCTAGCACGTAACGCCAAATCTATGGGTTAACCCTCGTTATCTGTGGGTTTACCGTTTTGGGAAATTGACTAATAATTTAATAGCCCAGAACTTTACCCACAGAGTAAAGAAAGCAGGCATTTGAATCTGCCCTAGTACCTCTGTGCATGCTCAGCATGTGGCATTGCACAAATTATATAATCCAGGGACGTCTTCAGGGAGGAAGAGGCTGATGTGCAGTCTTCTTCTGAGCCCCCTCCTCTCTAGCCAGCAGCACTCTTGACTCTGGTCACTAGGAGACCCTAGCGCTGTCCCAGAGTCAAGTGAACATGGGCAGGTCTCCAATGAAAATGGAAAATGGTACGGCTGCCATTTTCCCAGTGATTTTCCTACTGCACATGTGCGAAACACCGGAAAATGGCTGCCACACCATTTTCTTAGTGATTTCGGGACTCCAGAGGGTAAGTATTGAAAAAAATTAGTGTGCGGTGTGGGCCCTCCTGGACCCCTGGCACCCATGTGCACTGCACACACTGCTTTTTGTGTGTGTGTGTGTGTGTGTGTGTGTGTGTGTGTGTGTGTGTGTGTGTGTGTGTGTGTGTGTGTGTGTGTATATATATATGTATGTATATGTGTGTGTGTGTGTGTGTGTGTGTGTATATATATATATATATATATATATATATAGTGTGCTGAAGGATGTAAAGAGGCAGCTATCATTTACACCTGATCATCCTGATCTAGCTGTAGCATGGGACTGCAGGATATTGCCTCTTCAGTCACTTTTCTAACACTTCAATTTAGTTACCAAATAGGTTATTCCATGGAATATTTTGACTATCTGGCTCCATTTTTATCCTTCAATAAGTTCCATCAAGCTAGCGTCTTTTTTTAATCTAAGTTTCTTTTAAAAGAATGTAATTGTAAGAACCTGATTCTGAATTTAATGATATTTATTAATTGTATCTTTTTCTTGCAGGTGCTTAGCAACTGTATTCCATCATGGCAAGCGGCAGCCATAAACTTTCTACTCAGTCCTGCCAAGAAGCATTACATTTAATTTGCCATGAAAAGACTAACTCTGGCTGCCATTCCCTGTCAAAAAGCTCCTCCATGATGCCCTGCAGTGGTCCTGGATGCCTACAGAGGAAACCAGAAACACATAAAAGCCTTAATAGCATTCTCTGTGTGTCCAAGTGTAATGAGAACAGCATGCAGCATTCACATAGCTCAGAGTGGTCTCCCACACAGGATACTGTTCCTGATCGGAGTCTGGTGAAATCAGACTGTAATCATCTTTCTGTGGATTACGTAGACGGGAGGATTCAGCACAGGAATCACTATCGGTCTGCTGATTCATCTCTAGCCACAGCAGCAGAGCAGGAGGTGCCAAGCAATATTGTCAGGTGCAATGTATCTGAAAACATTTCATCTCTAGGTCACTCTGAAACATCAGTACGTGAAGCTGAAACTTTGGACACACTGGATACACCTATGATTGTCCACAAGAGTTATTCAGATTACTTCTGCAGTAGTAGGAACTCAATCACTGGACATCACAGACACAGTGCCATTTATTCAAATCTGTCTCCTGCCAGTAGTATCAGTAGTATTCTACCAGAGTCCGGTAGTGATGGGGCCTCTTCTCTGAGTAATGTTACCCAGGACTCCATAATACATCTGTCTCCATCAAATGTTCTAAACAACTTAGCCGATGTCATGTCTTCAGTCAGAGAGATGAGTGTTCCATTGTGTCATTTGGACAGTGGCACAATTCAGCACAACATCACAGTGTATGCAGTGCCAGGAACATATCAACATGGAGTATTGGGACCAAGGAACTCTGGGAATGGTTTCCCAAATAATGGACGCATGTATAGCATTCCAGGTGTTATATCTTGTGATAATGTCTCCGACACTAAGCTCTTGCCACCAGCAATGGCTATCCAAAACAGCTGTTCCATGCATTGCTGTAAGGGTCATGAACCTCTGATGAAAGTGGATGATACCATTGCTGCATATTGCCATTCCTTACCGATACCATCTGTTCAGTTCTCATCTGCACTGGTGCACTCCGTTGGTGACCCAGTGTCAGGGCATGCTCAGTCACCACTTTGCTCCTACTTGGCACCTTCTGATAAATTTGCCTTTCCAAAATTAGTGTCATCTGTTAGTGAATCTGGACTGGATGCTAAGAAGCTTATAAAGTGTGGCCGACTTGCCTTTCCACAGCCACCTGACCCACTTGGATATGATTTGCCAAAAAATACTTCAGTACAGGATAACACCAATCTACTACTTAAAACCATTGAAACTTTACCGGATAACTTGGAAATTCCAGATTCAAGTTCAAAGATGAAAGACACTTGGACAATGACATCTATGAACTATTTATCTGAGGAACGCAAAATCCCACTCAACTGCAAAGATGCAGAAGTACAAACTATAATTATCATGGAAAACAAAGCTGTCTCTACTGTTCCTTGTCTTCAGACAGCAGCCCACTCTTACCTGTCTCCTGATGTTGGGGTAGCATTTACCCTCCAACCTCCCCAGTCACCAGTACGCGAGGTAAGGTGGGATCAGGAAGGAATGACATGGGAGGTATATGGAGCTGCAGTTGATCCGGAAGTTCTTGGTTTAGCCATACAGAAGCATTTAGAGATCCAGATAGAACAGCACTTGCAGTCTTCTGAACTGTCAGGTGAAATGGAACAGTCAACTAAAGAGAAAAGGCGGTCACTCAGAACAGTCATGCAATCTCTGAGACAATCTAACTGTTGTGGGCGCACCAACTCTACACCTGAGTGACATCGGAGAATAGAGCTCTCGAGCACTGTCATCACTTTCAATACTGCACTGTATTTTCACAGCAGCACTTACACTGTTTTCTATTACTTGAAAATAAATCTGATGCCATTAATGTTAATACAAAATTTGATGTATAAAATGACAGTGTTGGGCATCCATGGTAGTGCTACCATGTCATTGCAAAAGATTTTGTGTCAATATAACACCACCTGTTTAAAACATAACTCCACAAACTTTGGGGCCCATTTATCAAGCCTTGAAGAATGATAAATAGCACGGTGATAAAAATACCAGCCAATCAGCTCCTGACTGTCATGTTACAGGCTGGGTTTGAAAAATGACAGGAGCTGATTGGTTGGCACCATGCTATTTATCACTCTCTAATGCTTGATAAATCTGGGCACTAGTCTATAATTTCACCCATTCGTTCATTCCTGTGTGTGATGCTGCCAGATGTATCATGGTGCATTCCATAGAAACACATTGATGGTCATTTACATTAGTCTTTAGCTGACAGCATAAAATGCTGTCCACATTTTTACGGTACATAAATGAAGATGTGTAATAAAGATAACAGAATCATTAGAAGTCCTTCCTGTCCAGGGGATGACATTCACCCAATTGACAGCTCATTCACCAGTTTCTGATCACAGTGGTGAACAAGGTGTTTTTACTGAGCACACTCCCGACTGCTAGAGAGGGGTCCGTGCGACTGCTCCCCAGTAATACTGTGGACTTTAGGCTACAGTGGCTAATTCCATCTAAAGATGGCATTAGCCGATGGGGATCAAAAAGCAGAACCAAAACAGTAAGCTCATTTTAGGTTCCATATTTCTCTTTTGAAAATTGTGTGCATTTTGAGCTATTTTGCCTGTCAAATCTGAAAAAAAAAAATTTAATTAAAAATGACAAAAAACTGACCACCTCCTCTCCATTTTCTGAAAGTCTAGCCTACTCAGCATCGAGCTCGATCCTCTATGAAGAAGTAAAAATAATTACTGGACCCTGTACTTACAGAATATCATCCAAATGCTGTGTAACATGGAGCAACTCTTTGGTTCACTGGCTGTTAGGTACCAGGATAATAATGTAAAAATGTAGTGAAAACCTTTGTGGTACTGCAAGTGCCAGCATGCACTGACTGCCCATACATGAGTATTCAATACTACTGCTGCTTCTAGAATAGCATGCATACGGGCAAAAGTACTACGAGCACTGCCAAAAGATAGTACTATATATGTTGCCACCTTCATGAAAAATATTATCATAAACAGGTTATTGGCCCCAGTGTAAAAAAAAATAATAGTACTGCTCCTAATAGAAATCTAATTACAATGATCTCATTAGAATGCAGAATCCTTGGCGGGGAAAAAATGTACTAGCATGCAGCAAGGGTATGTGGTTAGCATACTGATAGTCAGGATCCCGGTGGTCACAATACAGACACCGGGACCCCATCAGGGGCACCATACTGCTGCCGGTATACCGGCGAGGTAAGCGATTCTCCCTGTATGGGTGTCCACGACACCAGCACCACCGAGCCCAATGCCTGTATACGGACATTCGGCATCCCAAGCGATGGTAAAGCATACCGAACCCGCAGCAAGGCTCACGTGTTTCCACATGATTTTACCATCTGGTTTGGCCTGAACCACATGTGGGTTAGTAGTTTGCAAACCATCACACATTGGGCCTGAGACATAATGCAAACCCTATGGTTTGCATATTAATACGATGTTTGGGAGTCTGTGCAGGTGCAAGAACCGATCTGTGCATATGTAGAAAAGGTCTTGTGATGTCACTCGCGCCCTCCTGTCAGCTGCGGTATGATTGACATGCTGAGCCATTTGGGAGGGCGGAGTAGGTGCAGCACCCAGCCCCATTCTTCAAATGGATGCAGACTTCCTGGACCCTGGTGTGCGGATCCTACGACCAGCCTGAGTAAGCTTCAGCTTGCACAGGCTCGCCAGTACCTGTAACCATTGTGAAACATTGATCCAAGGCTGCATTCTCAAATGCAGCACTCGGATCCTCACTAATGCTAACAGGAGGTGTTTATCTCTTATAGATGCCTCATGCGGCATTAGAATTTTAATTAGATGGAATTGCACAGCATCTTCCTTGTGGCTTTGCAATTCCATACCAGCATGAATTGGGCCCCTTGCATGCAGTTGATGTTTTCAGCCTTTAAACCACTGGATAGCAAATCCTGGTTCTGAAAATGGCATGCAATATGTGATGGTTTACATACAGCATTCTTAAACACACTTTATTAAATATCCCCTTAGTGCTTGAAAAACACACCATATGTTCCTTATAGATGGAGAAATCATTGCTGGGCTCTAGATTTGATCTTTAATACGACTTGTAAAAATGTTATTTCAAAGGAATATACAGTATATATATGTCACATTACATATAGACGGTCTAACTTAAATGCAGATTAAAAAAATATCTGGAGGCTTCTTTAATAAATTGAATAATACAAAAAGAAGTAATTATTACAGATTCTTGCATTTAATTTTAAACTGGTTCATGACAAGTTCACTGAATCAGCCTAGACATTTGTAAATTCACAATAAATTCTATATTGAATGTGAGTTAACATTGAGCAATAAGAACAAGTGTGATCATGACCTTGTCAATTCATAGATTTCAACTTGGTTGAGCCTAAATGCTTAAATGTATGTAGTATTTTTAATGGGTTTGCATGCTAATATCAAACTTGAA
Source organism: Pseudophryne corroboree (assembly GCF_028390025.1). Classification (NCBI taxonomy): domain Eukaryota; kingdom Metazoa; phylum Chordata; class Amphibia; order Anura; family Myobatrachidae; genus Pseudophryne; species Pseudophryne corroboree. The sequence goes on from NC_086446.1 coordinate 223,265,469, forward strand.
CTTTAACCTTGACCGCAGTATTGTGTAGCCATTTTGCTTGTTGAGCTTGAATTACATATTACAGTTTTATTATAATGTATTTTGTTTTACCTCAGAGCTGTGTACTCGACATTTAAAATAAACTTGGAACTCAGAGATTGAATACATTAACCCAATTTTAACTATACGCAAGTTTGATGGGCTTGATCTGGTCAAAATTAATTGAAGGTTGAATCAGCAACAAGTCAAGAATTTCTATTAAGGACAAAAGACAGAACACTAGTCTAGGTGGAGTTTGTTTATCAAAATGAACATTGTCATCATCGTCATCATCCATATCAAAATTGTGCAAAATTTAATATTTTTATTTGACAGCTATTTGAGAGGGGTAGAAGTGTACATTTTGCACAAAAGTCAAAATTTTTACTATATTATTGCTATAATAAATACTATTATATGAAATACAGCTTGTGCTGTTGTTGTCACTAATTTTTCTCATTCTTTAAATGAGATTAATAGCCTGTGCAAAACATAGACCCAATATCACTTTGAATGTGTACTGACTACCCTGACCTGTGCTTGTTGGAGGGGCCTTGAGGATGGCCAGATCAGGACTACCCTGTACCCGTCTTCCTCTCCCCTCCCCTGGCACTAACATCAGACCTTGCATTCAGATTGTGCACATGACCATCTTGGGATCCATGAACTGAGCCTCAAACTGGTTGTCAGTGGGAGGTGTTTGATTTGCATGTCACCACACTCTGGAGGTAATTCTGAGTTGATCGCAGCAGGATCTTTGTTAGCAGTTGGGCAAAACCATGTGCACTGCAGGGGAGGCAGATATAACGTGCAGAGAGAGTTAGATTTGGGTGTGGTGAGTTCAATCTGCAATCTAAATTGCAGTGTAAAAATAAAGCAGCCAGTATTTACCCTGCACAGAAACAAAATAACCCACCCAAATCTAACTCTCTCTGCACATGTTATATCTGCCTCCCCTGCAGTGCACATGGTTTTGTGTCCCTTCTTCACATTAAATCACACAGTGGTACCACTTTCACTTATAAAATTACTACTCACAGTAGTGCTCCTTGTTCACATTACATGACATCACACTGAATTGATCCTTATTCACATTACACCATACCATGGCCCTCATTCCGAGTTGTTTGCTCGCTAGCTGCTTTTAGCAGCATTGCAAACGCTAGGCCGCCGCCGCCCTCTGGGAGTGTATCTTAGCTTAGCAGAATAGCGAACGAAAGGTTAGCAGTTCTGCTATTAAATATTTCATTGCAGTTTCTGAGTAGCTCCAGACCTACTCCTAGATTGCGTTCACTGCAGACTGTTTGGTTCCTGGTTTGACGTCACAAACACGCCCTGCGTTCGACCAGCCACTCCCCCGTTTCCCCAGCCACTCCTGCATTTTCGTCTGGCACGCCTGCGTTTTTTTGCACACTCCCGGAAAATACTCAGTTACCACCCAGAAACACCCACTTCTTGTCAATCACTCACCTATCAGCAGAGCGACTGAAAAGTGTAGCTCGGCCCTGTGTAACATTGCATAGTTTTGTGTGAAAGTACTTGGCGTGTGCGCACTGCGGCCCATACGCATGCGCAGAACTGCCAGTTTTTAGCCTGATCGCAATTCTGCTAAAAACGGCAGCGAGCGAACAACTCGGAATGACCACCCATATTGCTTGCTATTCACATTAGACCACACAGTAGTGCCCTTTCTGAACATTAAGCCACACAGTAGAGCACCTTATACATATAACACACTAGTAATGCCTTTATTGTATACCTATAAAACCACACAGCAATGCCCCTTACTGATGACACACAATATTAATGTCTTTATAAACAATGCACCTTACACATTATGCCAACCTTTATTAATGTCCTTATACACATAATGGCACACATAATTCCTCTTACACATGTTGCACATTATTAATGCATTCATACACATAATGCCCCTTAATCATATGCCGAACACTATAGCACAACAAACCTACCCACACACGGCCGCTAACACTGTGACCTCTGCCTCTGCTTGGATATAGATGTGTCCTCATACATCTTGCCTCAATATGCCATTCAGCTCCCGTCCAGCTGTGCTAATGTTGGGCGCCTTTTTTTTGTGTGCAGAAAATGCATCTTATTTTCATTGCTATGTGACTAGGACGCACAAGCAGCTTCTGCTGATCAAAATGATAATTTGCATGCCTATATTCTGTGTGTGACTGTGACTGTATCTGCATACAAAATGCTATGTTACAGTGATTTTGTCAGGGCCGAGTGTTTTTGTGAATCCGTTAACCATGGACCAACCAAAGGCGTAGGTGCTGGGGTATGATGAAAACAGGGAGGACTAAGAAAGTTCTGTTTCATATATTTATTAAAGGCAACAATTCCAGTAAGGAGTTAAATGACAGTTATTAGTCACCATGTATATACTGACGTATTGCAATGAATGGTATAATGATAAGCAGGAACAGTCTTAAAGATGCATTGAAAAAATGTTCATACAACTGAGTTTAAACAGGCTTGTGAATGAAGAATTGTCCAAATGAAGCAATGATTGGTGCCAAACTGTAAGGAGTGTTAACTGGAAATTGTAGACCTAAATGAATAACTGTAGAGACTTGTACTGAAGCTTAAAGGTTAAACTGGAAGGCTGTGAAGAATTGTCATTGATTGCAGCAACAATGAAAATACAATACTGAATGGAATACTTGCAAGTTGTGAAGATAACACTTGAAGCACTGTGAAACTGCAACAGACGACAATGCTGAAGAATGAGTTAAACTGGATGATGAGAGAACGAGAACCAGGATGAAGTGGAAACTTCCACAGACTGTGATTATAGTAGGCAGTCACTGAATAGAGAAACCTCACATAGGACTCCAGGGATTGCACTTGTGCGATTAACTGATAGCACAGCAGGGAGCTGGTGTATTTCTTGCGATGAAGGCTGCAGACAGACCCCTGGGAGCGGAGGCGATATCAGGACCACTGGAACTACACAGGATATCACGGAGAGAGCACAGAGCTAAGGCATAGAGAAGATACAACAAAGCATTGGCTCAGAGTAACATAATACCAGCCTACTTAAAGGCAGCACAAGCATGGGATTGGCTAACACTTACCCACAGGTGTTTCACAAGTGCTCTCAGGTGCTCATTTGGTCTCCAACATGGCCGCATCCTATACTGCAGATACACAGCGGCACCTTCGGCCATTCGGTCCCTGCATTCCCAGCTCCCAGAACCTGCATCACCTCTGGCGCTGACCATGCCGTGTCACCACACGGCCGCACAGCACCTCGAGCAACCGCACTGGCAATGGACGGACCCTAGAACCCGCAGTGGTAAGTGATCGGTTTGTGACAGATTTCCAGGAATTCACTAATGTAGCATTTCGTATGCAGATACAGCCGCAGTCACACACAGACTATATGCATGCCACATATCATTTTAATCAGCAGAATCTGATTGTGCCCTTAGACATTCAAAATGCCCTAAGCATTTACCTTGTTTGTCTATGCTTAGGGCCGGCTCTGCCAGAAAGAAAACTGTAACTTGCCAGTTATCTACTGTTTCATGTGTGCTTTTGTTCTTCCTTCATACAGCTGCAGAAAACACTAACCAATAAGTTTGTGTGCACAAGTATAACCACAAAAGATTTTTTTTTTAAGTATATTAGCTTAATTTTGTTACTACTCAAATTGCATTACATGAGATCGCAACCTCGAGCTTCCTCACACGCCTGGACCCTCCCAGAACTAAATATTGGCTTAGCTATGAAGGGATGAAAATCCTCCTGTTATGTCCTATGACTGCCATGATAGTTATAAGTATTATTACTTATGTTGGTAGTTATTGTAATACACTTTGTTATTTTGCACTGAAAGTTTATGTTAATTATTGTTTATTGTTATTGATAACATTTGATGCTTTAATTACATTGGAAAGTGTTGGCCTGATCCTGCATGCAATGTGACTGTCATATGCATGCACCGATGCAGCATTATGCACATGTGCAGTGAAGAATCTGCAATTGCAGACCCACAGAGGATTTATTCACAGAGTGAGTGACAAGTAGTCAGTGTTTGGGGAAGGTAATGGGGGGTGGCTAGAAAAATGCAGGCGTATCGGGACCATTTTGTGGGTGTGCCAGAGTTAGCCATTGCAAATTCATTCGCACCTGGAAAGTTCCCATCATCTTAGGAGAGACACTGTCTGAAACTGCATAGAGTTACTCCGTGGTACAATAACTTTCAAAATGAAGCCTGTATCCATGTTGGGCACACACAGCCTGGAATTCATGCTGCTTGGTCCTGTTAGAGAACCATGCAGTGTGCTGAAATGGCTTTCAGATTACACTACATGCTGGTTGGTTGGTGGGTAGGGTCGGGTGAACAACTTTGTATAAGGCCAACTTGGGACACATTCTTACCAGATCAAAAAAGGTAAAGTTAAAAGCAATGCATTACTATCACTGTTATTGTATTTGATAGCTGAAAAATGGAAATTATTGCTAAATACTAAAGTATGTGCCTTTAACTTTACAGCTCCATGACTCTTCCAATCACTGTACTCCTCCCAAGTGTTAAGCATAGCGCTGGTGACATTTTCAGTGCACTTTAATCAAGTGTTAAGCATACCAAAAAGTGTTTTACAGAAATATATCCGCTTCCTGAGCCAGGGGACACATTGGCTATTATATATATATATATATATATATATATATATATATATATATATATATATATATATTAGAGCTACTGCGGGCGGATCGGCACTCACCTAGCTGGTGTTTAAATGCTCCGGTGCCCTCTGGAGAACCATTTCCATAGACAACTCTGTTCCATTCAGCGGCACTCAGAGACTTGTAAATGTCATAAACGTACTTTAATGTGTCATGGTGACAATCTGCATACCATCGTTTCGGGGCGTAACCACCCCTTTGTCAAGGTGAGCAAGGTGACGTCTCTCCCATAGCGCACGCCGCACAGTGACAGCGCCGGAAGCCAGAGCTCAGTACTGAGCTCCTGCCTCCGGCTGCCGCTGTGCAGGGAGATGGGCGCCCGCTGGTAACACAATCTCAGCGGGCGCCCGTCATCTCCCTGTGTGGCGCCGGGGGGGGACGGAGGCCACAAATGACAGGGGGGGCACGGGCCCGAGTGCCCCCCCCCTGGATCCGCCACTGTATACATACAAATATACACTCATATTTGTATGCTCCTTACTGTGTTCCATCCCCCCATCTGTAAGTTCATTACTGACCCCACCTCCTCCATATGTACTGTATTGTGCACCAGTGTCTGTGTTTTCCCTATTATGCTGCTTACAAGTGAAAAACATCCATCAGGCTGTAAGATCTGTGCTGTCTGTGGTACTGCAGAAACCCCCATGGGTTACTTATCTAAAAGTGGTTTCCTTGTTTTCCCTCGGCATTGGCAGGATACCTCTTTCAGGTGGCAGAATTACAGTGACACTGCTGGGTGCAGACATGTAGTCAGGTGCTGCTTGCTGCTGGAGACCCGGGATCCAGGGGCCTGAAGGAGGTGCATCAGGGCTATGAGGAGTGCTGTCACATGACTTGATGTTACATGTGTCAGCACTGAGACACAGGGGCAGATGTATTAAGCCTGGAGAAGTGATAATAAAGCAGTGATAAATAAGTGATAAGTGCAAGGTGATAACGCACCAACCAATCATTATGGGTCTGAAAAATGCCAGTTTGGAGCTGATAAGCTGATGCGTTATCACCTTCCACTTATCACTTCTCCAGGCTTAATACATCTGCCCCACTATGTGGAACAGCCTGATAGGAGTGCCTGCACCTGATAAGAGCTGCAGCAGCAGCCAGCGCAGTGTAAAAGGAGGCCGCATACAGAGATATCCTTCAATTTTTTGCTAGATGAATTCAGTAGGGCCCTCCAGGTGCCGGTGCCCCTAGGCAGCCGCCTAAAGCTGCCTAGTGGTAGAGCCAGCCCTGGATATGCCCCTGATTTCAGGTGATGCACATCTACTGAATCCACACACATTCACTTGGTCTGTGATAGAGTGAACCAAATTCCTTTTGAAGAGCAGGTTTATCACCTTCATAAATCTGGTAGAGTGCTTTTTTTTTATGCCACTGCAAAAGTTACTTATATAATTACTGCTACCTACTTCACAATCTGATTTTACTACAACAGAAGCCTACTGATACTGTACAATAGCAAACAGTGAGGAAGCACGGATTGTATTGCCAGCAGGTGATGTGTATATTACACAGGGAGAGATGCAGGTCATAGAAACAATAATTCTGCAACAGTTCATATGTAAGTGGTCTTCCTTATTACCAGTGCTGTAGAGATAAACACAAAAATGAATATATGATTCATTGGTTGCTGTCTTGTCCCTTTAGCATGCTGACTGAAGGAAGCATACATGTAAGGATTTTTTTGCAATTGGCCTTGCCAGCTACCTCCTCAGTGTTATGAGGGCTTACTGTGATCTTGCGCTCATAGAACCCACGGGTGGTATTCAGTATACCAGCTGTTGGGATCCCGGCGCTCAGTATAGCGGCGCCAGAATCCCAACATCCGGCATACTAACACCTATTCTACCTCTTGGGGGTCCATGACCCCCCTGGAGGGAGAATAAATAGCATGGCACACATAGCGTGCCACCATGCCCGCAGCGTGGCAAGCTAGCAAGGGGACTCATTTGCGCTCGCCCAGCTGCCGGCGGTCGGGATCCCAGCGCCGGTATGCTGGCCGCCGGCATACCATACTACACCCGAACCCACTTGCAGAGTGCTTTGCCTATAACAGCCCTCTTTCCCAGACCTACAATCATTCACTGGTACTCGGCAGGTGCCATGACTTCAACTCAAAATAGTGTATGCTCCCGATTGCAGACTCATATTTTAAGGGAACTAAACACCTCATACACAACTAAAACTATACAGAAATCAGCATGCCAGATCTTCAGTATAGCATTGGCCATCTTTACTGAAATGTATGCTCACCATTTTTCCAAATCGCACAAAGAAAAGTTTTACTGGACAATTCTCTCAAACACTGTCTGTAATACAGGTCTTTTCCACAATAGAGAACTGATGAGAAGTAAAAGATTTTTGCCATATACAGGTTAATGCCTTGTATATAAATATTGCACAATTCTCTTTAATAGAACAATTACATACCCTCCAACATGACCAGCCCCACTAGTTACAAAATGCTCTGTTTCTGGACTTCCCTCTTAATTTATTATTGCCATCACCTGTGAAGAAACAGCTTTCTTATCATTTAACTAGTTCAACACAGGTGATGGAAATCATAAATTAAGAGGGAAGTATAGGAACAGAGCAATTTGTACCTAGTGGGGTGGGTCATGTTGGAGGGTCTGCAATTGCATTCCACAGAGCTTTGTATTGATCAATAGTAACAGGTTCTCTGCATGCATAAATGGCTTGTAGAAAAAAATATTGCACAATTATTTCCAATAGCACAGCTGCAAGCTATTGAGTAGAACTTTTGAATACTCCAGATTAATTGCACTATAATTAAATGCCACACCGTTCTTTTCAATAAATATAAATGATATGATGGTTGTAAGACACTTGTCAGATCTTTCATAGAGTCAAGGTGAGCTTCACCATAGAGAAATATCATCGGATAACAGGCTTTCCAAATAGTGCAATCAGATTAACTTTGCTGAGCAGCCCAGAGCATATATTCAAGTATGCATTAAGACCAGACCGGGTCAGGCTGATTATTACAACCCGAAAAAGAGTCCAGGAAGACTCCTTTATAAGGGCTGAAACACCCAATCAGCACCAGTCAATGAACCAAGCAAGATGCTAATTCCAGCTGCAGCAATTAGGAGTCAGAATGAGGCCCAGCACAATAAGATCTAGCTGATCTGTTACCAGGTGACTCATAGAAATAACCTGGCCATGATTTACTAATCTACTAATCTGTGTTTATTACATATTCTGAAGGTCCCCATACATCAGCAATCACAATAAAACAATTTGCACATTCTGAGATTTTTTTTCCATATTTAAAGATTCCTCAATCCACCAATCTGTGCCCATACATTGCAGATATTTTTCAGTGATTTGCAGATCCTTTTCAGCAACTACAGATCTGCCAATCTTTAAAGGCTCATCAGTTTAGTATAAACGGTCTGCAAATCTGCTGATTGTTACCAACACTAGCAATTTACAGCCCCAATTAATCAGTGAAATCCAACATGTTGGACAACCTGATTTAACAATCGCAATCAATTTATGATCTGAGTCCGCGATCTGTGAATCCCATACATTGCAGATTTATTTGCGCAATCGTCTGCAAATTGGCAAATTGCTCTAATTGATTGCTGATATATGGGGGCCTTTACACTAAGGTTAGCCCGGTTGGAGTTGCCAGGGCGTTGACTGCCTGAGGAACCTGTTGATAGTTCCATAAGGCAATAATGTTATTATATTATGAAGAATGTTATCAATAAATACACTGAGAAGTAAAAACATGTCAAACATGAGACTTTCCTGCATCTATGTTTATCAGCCTGTTTGCACTAATTTGTACACATTTATTATGCTTTATTACTGTTGCAATAAACAGCATGGCAAAGTACGTCAATGCTGATCATAATCTTTAAAAACAATTTAATAAATTGTTCCCAAATGTTGGCAAACTTTCAGCAAACATTTCAACATTACTGAAACTGATTCATTTTTTTACTGATCACGGAACCACATTAAGAGTTGGGGAGATTTACCAAAGCTTGGAGAGAGATAAAATGCGGACCAATAAGCTTTTGTCACTACAGGCTGTGTTTGAAAAATGACAGTTAGAAGCTGATTTGTGCTTTATCCCTCTAGTCTCCAAGCAAGCCTTATGAAATCTAACACCCCCCCCTCCCTACCCCCTGTGTGATGCTGTCCTGTGATTGTTCCAGGTTGTTTGTTACCTGGAGGAATATGAGGACATATTATAAGAATCATTCCTATGTAAAATGCTGTTGCTGGTGTAAGAGACCCGGCGGGCCTTCTGGCGCAACGCTGTCGGCACTCGCGAGTGCCGTACTCACTCCGCGCCCGCTGCTAACTCTTACCTTCGGGTCAGTGATGATCCCGGATCCCTCGTCCCAGTCGGTGGCCCTTTCGTCTGTCCGTCTGAAAGAGAAAGGCAACTGCGCTAAGGCCCCAAAAGGGCACTGGGAAAAAGGGGGGGAACAATCGGGCAGGCGCTCGCTGAGCTAAGAGATGGTCATCATCGGCACTTGTGGCCTCAGACTGGTTACACCCGCGTGCGAAGCACGGTGGGTGCAACCCGGACGGAAACGCCCTACGAAACCAGGGGGGGGGGGTGGGAGGGGTCACGTACGGTACACAAAACGGACTCGAGCAAGCTGTCCTCACCGGGTATATGTTGGTCCCCTTGCTGGCCCGATGTCTTCGGTCTCGGCACCTGGGACGAACTTCAAAACACAACAACAACAGCAACAACAACGACAGCAACAACAACAAACGGCACCTTACCTTTCCGAGGGACCTACCGGTGGAGTGCCCGTGCACAGTCACGGGTAGTACACCCCGCCCCGTAACTAGTATACGACGGCGCTCGATGCTAGCGCGTACGCAAGGCGGTGCGGACAGGGTATGGAAATATGAACAGTGTACAATGGTAACAAACACGATGCTGTAATGATAAACAGTGCACTACGGTAACAAACACGATGCTGTAATGGTAAACAGTGTACTACCACTGGTGCGGCACACCCAGGGTAGTAATGGGGCCTAGCGTCCGCTGCTGCTCAGGCCGTAGCCTGCCTGACTGTGGGGGCAATGTGGGGGCCTAGCGCCCAATGTGGCTCAGGCCGTAGCCTGCCTGACTGCAAGGGCAATGTGGGGGGCCTAGCGCCCAATGTGGCTCAGGCCGTAGCCTGCCTAACTGCGGGGGCAATGCGGGGGGCCTAGCGCCCAATGTGGCTCAGGCCGTAGCCTGCCTGACTGCAAGGGCAATGTGGGGGGCCTAGCGCCCAATGTGGCTCAGGCCGTAGCCTGCCTAACTGCGGGGGCAATGCGGGGGGGCCTAGCGCCCAATGTGGCTCAGGCCGTAGCCTGCCTGACTGCAAGGGCAATGTGGGGGGCCTAGCGCCCAATGTGGCTCAGGCCGTAGCCTGCCTAACTGCGGGGGCAATGCGGGGGGCCTAGCGCCCAATGTGGCTCAGGCCGTAGCCTGCCTGACTGCAAGGGCAATGTGGGGGGGCCTCGGCCTAACGCCGGCGTTGGTGGTGCGGTGGGAGCAGACCCGGGGACGGTACCTGCGGGAGAAAAGGGCCTCACTGAGGGCTTACCTGCTCACCGACGTCCGGACCTCCGACTCCAAATCCTCCGCTGGGCCGCCTCCGCTCACCGCGCCGACGTCCTCCGTTCACCCGCCGTCCGAACACACCTCCTCTTCCTGCCGCGTGCGGGCGTTTAAAACCCCTGCCGCGCGGCTCTCTGGGATGGGTGACGCGGCAGGTCCTCATTGGCCCGCCGCGTCGCCCAGTGATGACGCGCCACAACACGTGGGCGTGCCTGCTGCTGCGGCGGGCGGCAGCGGGGGAAGGAGGTTCCGGACCAGTGGTGGGGGGCGGAGTGGGACGCGCCCGCACTCCCACACTTCCCCCCGCCTTTTCCTTTGTGGTCCCCACAAAGACGGGGTTGTGTGACCACTCGAAGTCGGGGTCTGCGAAGCGTGGTGGGGGTACTCCCATGGTGGAACGGGCCGATCTCCGGACCGGTGTGGCTTGTGGCAGGGGGGTTGACGTGGGCTCCCTGGGCGACCCTCCCTGCCTTGCCGGGGACGAGTCAGTTGTCGGCTCCTCTGTGGGTGTAGGGCTGGTTGCCGTGGTTGCCCCCCCCGTGGTCGGGCTGACTGGTGGCGCTGGAGTTGGTGGGGGTCCCCATAAGTCGAAGAGTGTTGGCCCCAGGGTGGCGGCTGGTTCCTATGGGGCCACCCTGGCTACTGGGGGGTCGCACCGCACTGGTTCCTCTGCTTCGCCCCTTGGGGCCTGTGGCTCGCAAGGGCGCAGCATGTCTCGATGTAGGGTGCGGGTACAACCGCTGTCGTCCTCGGCTCGCACCTGGTAGACTGGACTGCCGGGAGCTGCCTGCCGCTGCACCACATAGGGCACTACTTCCCACCTCTCGCTCAGTTTGTTCTTGGGCCGTTTCTCCCGGACCCGGACCCGTTGACCCACCTCGAGGGGTTCCATCTGAGCCTGGGGAGGTTGGGGGTGCTCAGCGGAGCTGATGTGGGACTCAGCCATCTCTGCCACCGTCTTTAGGCGACGTCTCTGCTCCTCGACCCATCCACCTTCGGTCCATTGGTCGTCCCCCGGCGGTATGGTCAAGTCAAGGTCCTGCAGCTCCCGCCCCGGTCGGCCAAACAACATGAAATAGGGGGAAATGCCTGTGGTCCGGTGTATTCTGTTGTTATATGCCCACACGCACTCCTGGACGAAGTCGGGCCAGCGCCTTCTCTTCTCGGGTGCTAGCGTCCTCAGCATCTGTAAGAGGGTCCGATTAAATCTCTTGCAGGCCCCATTCCCCTGAGGGTGATATGGGGTGGTCCGGGACTTCTGCATGCCATAGGTCTGGCAGAGTCGCTCCATCACCCGGCCTTGGAAGCACGCCCCCTGGTCCGAGTGAATGCGCTCGGGGCACCCATACTTCCGGATGAACTGCTCCACGATGGCTTTGGCGGCCCCCTCCGCTGTCTGGTCCCGGGTGGGGGCCACCACGGTGAACTTGGTGAAGTGATCCGTCATCACCAAGGCATACTGGTATCCGGCCGCCGACTCCCCTAGGGAGACATAGTCCACCATCAGTAGCTCCAGGGGCCTACTTGTCTTGATGGTTTGGACAGGGGCCCGTTGTTCGCTGGGCTTGGTCACCCCACACCTCTCGCACGTTCGGCATACGCCCTCCACCACCCCCTTGAGTCCGGGTAGGAAGTACTGCCGGCGGATCCACTGGAGTGTCTTGGCCACCCCGAAGTGGGCCCCCTCCTCATGGGCCTCTGTCGCCAAGGCCCGGGCTGTAGTTTCGGGGAGGACGATCTGCCACACATAGCGAAGTTCCTGCTCCAGGTAGGCGCGCCGACATAATACGTCCTCCTGGATCGCCAGCCGATCCCACTGGTGTAGTATTTTCTGCCCGTTTGCTCCAAGCTGTTCCCTCTCTCGGTTGGAGGGCCAGTGCCCTCCCTTCTTCCAGTCGCGTAGAGCTCTCAGGACGGGGTCCTGCTCCTGTTGGGTGGCCCAATCCTTGGGGGTTCTTTGCAGGAGGAGACCGCAGCTGGTGGCCTGCCGGGACTGGGGGGCTGGTCCGACCCTGGTGAGGTCTGGAATCTCCAGTCCCTCTTGCTCCTCGTCGGTGGGGCCTGTGGGGCCTTCCACTGGAAACCGGGACAGGGCGTCCGCGTTGGCGTTGTCCCTCCCTGGGCGATACTTTATTTTGTGGGGAAATTTTGCCAGTCGGGCAACCCAGCGTTGCTCCAGAGCCCCTAGTTTGGCTGTGCTGAGGTGGGCCAGGGGATTGTTGTCGGTTACGACCTCGAAGTCCACGCCTGTCAAGTACTCCGCAAACTTTTCGGTCACCGCCCACACTAGTGCCAGCAACTCCAGCTTGAACGAGCTGTAGTTATCGGGGTTCCGTTCGGAGTCCCGTAAGCTCCGGCTTCCGTAGGCGATCACCCGCTCCTGGCCGTCCTGTACTTGGGAGAGCACCGCCCCCAACCCCTGGTGGCTTCCGTCGGTATAGACCAGGAACGGTTTGTCGAAGTCCGCATAAGCCAAGACCGGGGCCTGCATGAGGGCGTCTTTAAGCTGGTTGAACGCGTCGTCTTGGGCTCGCCCCCATTCCACTGCTTTCCTCCGGGCGTCTGTCGCTACCCCTCGAAGAAGGTCATGCAAGGGTCCGGCAATCTTGGCAAAGCCCTTGATGAATCTTCGGTAGTAACCCACCAGTCCCAAGAAGGCCCTCACCTCCGTCACAGTGGTTGGAGCTTTCCACCCACGGATTGCGGCAAGTTTGTCGGGGGTCGGCTGGACCCCCTGCTGGGAGACCACATGGCCCAAGTACTCAAGGCTGGGCTTGAGGAGGTGACATTTCCTTGGCTTTAGTTTAAGCCCAAACTGCTCCAACCTTTGCAGGACCAAGTCCAGTCTCCGCAAATGTTCCTCCAACGTTGGGGCGAACACGATGATGTCATCGAGGTAGATCAGAATCGCATCGAAGTTCAAGTCCCCCAGGCAGCGTTCCATGAGGCGTTGGAACGTGGCCGGGGCATTGGAGAGTCCGAAGGGCATCCTGCAAAAATCGAACAGTCCCATGGGGGTGATGAAGGCGGTCTTGGCCTGGTCCTTCTCGGCTACCGGCACCTGCCAGTACCCACTGGCCAGATCTAATGTTGAAAAATAGCGGGATTTACCTAGTGCTGCCAAAGATTCTTCGATCCGGGGCAGCGGGTACGCGTCCCGCACGGTGCAGTGGTTGAGCTTCCGGTAGTCCACGCAGAAGCGTAGCGCGCCATCCTTTTTCTTTACCAGTACGATGGGGGCCGCCCAGGGGCTTTTGCTCTCTCGAATAACCTGGTTGTCCAGCATCTGGCGGATCATGCTCTTTACTTCCTGGTACAATTTGGGCGGGATCGGCCGGTATCGCTCCCGGACAGGGGCGTTGTCCCCCGTGTTGATCTCGTGCTCCAATTCTCGGGTGTAGCCGAAATCTTCCTCGTGCCGCGAGAACGCCTTTTGCCTCTTCCATAGCATGCGTTCTAGTCTTTTGACGTCGGAGGGGCTGGTCTGTTCCAGAGAGACGTCCATCTGGGCCAGTATGGTTTGGCCGTTCCAGCTGGCAGTGGGTTCCTCAGATTCTTCCAGGCTCACGGCCAGTGTCCACGGATTCCGGCCATCCGAATCCAGGACTAGGCCTCGTCCTGTCTCCACGCCTCCCGCCGGGATCGCATCCACCTGTGCGAGGATGGTCCGGGGGGGAATATGGGTGGGGAGGTCCCCCAGGTTACAAATCCGGATGGGGACCATGCCGTTCCGGACCACGGCCAGGACCCGGGCCACAACCAGCCTGGCACCGGACTGGCTGAACCAGCAGGGCTCGATCAGTACCGCCTTACCTTCCAGGCGGTGCTGCGTCCGTACGGGGAAGTCCAACACTACCTCCTGTCGGGGGGGTATCTTTACCCTTTGGTTGTGGTGGGTCTTAATTCGCCCCAAGGGGCCCAGGCCTCGGGCAGACAACCCCTCGCCTAGCTGGACCACTCTCTGTAGGGCCTGTTGTACGGGCTTTTGTATCCCCAGGTATTTCCAATATCGGGGGCCGTTCTCCTGGGCCAGGGCTTGATCTAAGTCTCGCAATATGTTGGTCCCCAGGATGATGGGCCCATGCCTTAACTCGTCTCCGGCGACTACCATTATTCCTTTCTTTCCAAGGGATTGTCCATACAGTTCCACCTCGAGCCACACAACCCCCAGGATTGGGAGGGGCAAGTTGTTGGCGGCCGTGAGGGTTATCCAGTCTCCCACGTCCGTCCTCTTCAAGTGGCTGTAGTCTTGTTGGAAGCATCTCTCGGACATGGTGGACACCTGGGAACCGGTGTCCAGCAGGCAGCGTTGGCTCTGACCATCTAGCTGCGCTATCACGGTGGGGCATTCTCCAATTAGGTCCGAGGAATGGGCGATATCCACACAGTCGTCTCTGTTCCTCGCAGTTTTGCCCGCAACTGCGAGGGATGTTAGTTTAAAGCCCTCCTGCGATCGCTCCGGGGGCGTCGGGCCTCTGGACACTCCCGCGCGAAGTGCCCTGGGCGTCCACACTCCCAACACGCCATCTCCCGGGGTCCCCTCCGTCGGGTGTCCTCCGCTCGTCTGCGCGGCTCCTCCCGCCGGCGTAGACGTTGAAAGGAGTCTCCCATCTCCTCCTCGGCGTCCCTGGTGCTGCCTCCCGGAATTACATTGCGGCTTTCCGATTGTTCCACCCGTCGCTTCAGTTTGGACATCTCTTCCTGGACTAATAGGAGGGCATTGGTCAGGTCCTTGACGCACCCTTCCAGGGGACTGACCTCTGGCTGGGGGGGCGGTGGTGGTGGCTGGGCCTTCGCCAGGGGTTGGGCCTGCTGAAGAGCTATGACGCAGGACCCAAATTCTGCATCCTGGTCCTTGGTCAAGGCCCTCTCCAGCGCGTCGGGGAAGGTCATGGTGGGCTGAGCCTCAATCTTGTCCAGGAGGTGGTTTCGCAGTTGTTTATTCCTCAGGCCGGCCACGAACCGGTCCCGGAGGCCGGAGTCCGCATCTCCGGTCAACCACTTCTCGTCGGGACGCGCCTTGATCTTCTGCGCGCACTTCTGTAAGGCGTTGGCAAACTGGGAGATAGTTTCATCCTCCGTCTGGAATCGCGCGAAGAGGCGCCTCCGGAGCCCATCTGCCGTGGACCTCTCCCGGTAGACGTCCTTGAGGATCTTGTATACCCCGTCGAGGTCCGTCCTCTGCTCCTCCGGTCGCAGCAGCACGGTCTCCCTGGCTTCTCCTTGGAGGAACTGTAGGGCCAGATCCACGTACGCTGAAACTGGCAGGCGGTGTAGCCGGATGACAGAGTCCAGCTGATTCTTCCACTCCTCGAGGGGCATGTTCCACCCATCGTACCTAGACAGAAAATGGATGGCCGTCCCGAGGGGCAGACCGGGCCAATCCGGCGCTGGGGACGTTGCTGGGACCGACATGTCGGATCCTGCCAGCTACGCCAAATGTAAGAGACCCGGCGGGCCTTCTGGCGCAACGCTGTCGGCACTCGCGAGTGCCGTACTCACTCCGCGCCCGCTGCTAACTCTTACCTTCGGGTCAGTGATGATCCCGGATCCCTCGTCCCAGTCGGTGGCCCTTTCGTCTGTCCGTCTGAAAGAGAAAGGCAACTGCGCTAAGGCCCCAAAAGGGCACTGGGAAAAAGGGGGGGGGGGGAACAATCGGGCAGGCGCTCGCTGAGCTAAGAGATGGTCATCATCGGCACTTGTGGCCTCAGACTGGTTACACCCGCGTGCGAAGCACGGTGGGTGCAACCCGGACGGAAACGCCCTACGAAACCAGGGGGGGGGGGTGGGAGGGGTCACGTACGGTACACAAAACGGACTCGAGCAAGCTGTCCTCACCGGGTATATGTTGGTCCCCTTGCTGGCCCGATGTCTTCGGTCTCGGCACCTGGGACGAACTTCAAAACACAACAACCGCAACAACAACGACAGCAACAACAACAAACGGCACCTTACCTTTCCGAGGGACCTACCGGTGGAGTGCCCGTGCACAGTCACGGGTAGTACACCCCGCCCCGTAACTAGTATACGACGGCGCTCGATGCTAGCGCGTACGCAAGGCGGTGCGGACAGGGTATGGAAATATGAACAGTGTACAATGGTAACAAACACGATGCTGTAATGATAAACAGTGCACTACGGTAACAAACACGATGCTGTAATGGTAAACAGTGTACTACCACTGGTGCGGCACACCCAGGGTAGTAATGGGGCCTAGCGTCCGCTGCTGCTCAGGCCGTAGCCTGCCTGACTGTGGGAGCAATGTGGGGGCCTAGCGCCCAATGTGGCTCAGGCCGTAGCCTGCCTGACTGCAAGGGCAATGTGGGGGGCCTAGCGCCCAATGTGGCTCAGGCCGTAGCCTGCCTAACTGCGGGGGCAATGCGGGGGGCCTAGCGCCCAATGTGGCTCAGGCCGTAGCCTGCCTGACTGCAAGGGCAATGTGGGGGGCCTAGCGCCCAATGTGGCTCAGGCCGTAGCCTGCCTAACTGCGGGGGCAATGCGGGGGGCCTAGCGCCCAATGTGGCTCAGGCCGTAGCCTGCCTGACTGCAAGGGCAATGTGGGGGGCCTAGCGCCCAATGTGGCTCAGGCCGTAGCCTGCCTAACTGCGGGGGCAATGCGGGGGGGCCTAGCGCCCAATGTGGCTCAGGCCGTAGCCTGCCTGACTGCAAGGGCAATGTGGGGGGCCTAGCGCCCAATGTGGCTCAGGCCGTAGCCTGCCTAACTGCGGGGGCAATGCGGGGGGCCTAGCGCCCAATGTGGCTCAGGCCGTAGCCTGCCTGACTGCAAGGGCAATGTGGGGGGGCCTCGGCCTAACGCCGGCGTTGGTGGTGCGGTGGGAGCAGACCCGGGGACGGTACCTGCGGGAGAAAAGGGCCTCACTGAGGGCTTACCTGCTCACCGACGTCCGGACCTCCGACTCCAAATCCTCCGCTGGGCCGCCTCCGCTCACCGCGCCGACGTCCTCCGTTCACCCGCCGTCCGAACACACCTCCTCTTCCTGCCGCGTGCGGGCGTTTAAAACCCCTGCCGCGCGGCTCTCTGGGATGGGTGACGCGGCAGGTCCTCATTGGCCCGCCGCGTCGCCCAGTGATGACGCGCCACAACACGTGGGCGCGCCTGCTGCTGCGGCGGGCGGCAGCGGGGGAAGGAGGTTCCGGACCAGTGGTGGGGGGCGGAGTGGGACGCGCCCGCACTCCCACACTGGCATTGCTCTTTTATATAACTTTCAGCATGTTTGTTTTCCAGAACCGTGTGTGATGAAATACATTCTCTCCTGGGGGTAAATTTACTAAGATGGGAGTTCTATTTCAGATGGGATGTTGCCCATAGCAACCAATCAGATTCCAGGTATTATCTTCTAGAAGGTGTTAGATAAATGAGAAGTAGGATCTGATTGGTTGCTATGGGTAACATCCCATCTGAAATAGAACTCCCATTTTAGTAAATTTACACCCTGGTTGGGACACACAAATCACCTCACGCTAGCCACGCACTATATCCAGCCAAGCAGCTTTTGTTTGTAAAAATGAAAAGTCCATTCTTAGTCACATCACTTTCTTTTATGCCTACTATTTAACAGAAAATAAACTTAATAATAGCTTAAAGTATTTGTAATGTTAGCATACCTCCCAACATGACCCTCTCCAGGAGGGACAGAATGCTCTGCTCCTGGACTTCCCTCTTAACTTTTGATTGCCCTCACCTGTAGTGAAACACCTTTCTTATCCATTAACCTGTTTAACACAGGTGCCAGCAATTTTAAATTAAGAGAAAAATCCAGAAGCAGAGCATTGTGTCCCTCCTGGAGAGGGTCATGTTGGGAGGTATGTGTTAGTTTTATGGTGTTATGGAGATCAATTATGCAGCTCATGTAACCACTGGTTGAGTGCAAATTACAGCAAATAACAGAACAAACTTTGGTAAAAAAAACAAAAACAACAACAACAAAACAGCAACAACAACAACAACACTATATCAGTTCCCCAAAGTAAAAAAGAAAAAAAGAAAAAGTAGGCAAACATCCTTTTTCTTGTCTAAATTTAATTGATGCAGTCATTGGGTTCTAGATGATAGGTCGACAGTCAATAGGTCGACTTCATATGGTCAACATGCATTAGGTTGACAGATACAAAAGGTACACATGGTCAAAAGGCTGACATGTAAAAAGTCAACAGGTACAAAAGTTCGACATGTTCAAATGGATGACATGACAATGGTTGACACATATGGTCGACAAAAGTTTTCTTTATTTTTTCCCCCCGTTTTTTTTTTTTTTTTTTTCAATTTGTCATCATTTACCATACATGTGGACTACAATAGGGAATAGTAACCTGTGCCAAGTGCAGCGGGTTAAGGGTAGGCTGCTGGAGGGGGACACAGAGCAGGAGAGGACAGAAGCTCCTCTTCCACTGTGTGCTCTCAGCTGCTGCTGCTGCCGCCGATGTACCGCCCCTCCTCGTCCGGCGCCCCCTGGTCATTGTCCTGCAGCCTTCGCTCTGTGGATGTCAGACCCGGGCGGGGGAGATGACTGCAGCACCGGCCTGCAGGCGGACCCTCAGTGCCGCTGCTGCTGGAGGATGGTGGTGACCCCCAACTGCTGCTCTGGAGGAGAAGAGCGCCCAGGAAGTTCCTGTATGACCCACAGGTGTGCTGGTTAAGAGGAGCATGCTGGAAGGTCTCTCTCTCTCTCTCTCTCCCCCCACTCTCTATCTCTCCCTCTCCCTCTCCCCTGTCCTAATGTGTAAAAATGGGACTCTGCCTGCTGAATGTGTAAAAAGTGGACTCTGCCTGCCATAATGTGTAAAAGAAGGGGACTCTGCCTGCCAAACTGTGGAATAAAAAGGGGAAACTACCTGGCATAATGTGTGATAGGGGCTCTATCTGGAGTAATGTGTAAAATTGGACTCTACCTGGCGTAATGTGTGAAAGGGGCTCTACGTGGTGTAATGTGTGTTAGTGGCGCTACTGTGCAGCGTAATTTGAATAATGGAGACTTCTGTACAACGTGATAATATGAATTGGTATTATTTTGTGGCCACATATTTTGGCATGCACCTATGGCTTGCACTGGCCCTGTTTTGTATATGGGGGCGTCGATGCTGCTTCTTGCACACAGCGCTAAAATGTCTAGTTACGGCACTGCCTATTATCATCATTGTCTAATATCCAGACCTCCACTGGAAGAATAGTGGTCACACTTGGATCTCGCTGTGAACCACACTGGTGCTGCTGTACATGCAGGTGCCCCTTCAGGGCCTGGAGCCCAGAGACAGGCATCTCCATGGCCTCTGGGGGCATAAAATAGTTTATTGGTTTTGTGCAATAAAGTTTGGAAGAATTGTCTAAGTTTCCAATGTATTGTTCCAACCCATGTAACCAATTTTGTTCTATGATTATGGTGTTCCCAGAGAAAGAACAAACTTGGACATGTCCAATTATAACATCTTCTGTAGCCAGAGCCGGATTAAGGGGGGGGGCCCGGGGGATACATACCCCGGGCCCCCCTTTCCAAAAGGGCCCCCTGCTACACCGCAGATCGGATTTCTCTTCCGATCCGATCTGCGGTGCTGTGCTCCGCTCCCCGGCTCTCTTGGAACAGATTGACATGCGGACGAGCGTCCGCATGTCAATCTGCGGTCTCCTCTCCCTCCCTGCTGTGTTGGAGGGACACGGAGCGCATCGCGCGTCTCTCCTGTGTCCCTCCCTGGCTCTCCCCCGGCCGGTCTAAGGAAGTGCCGTTCGTGAGCTCTGATTGGCTCACGAACCGGCACTTCCTGTATTAGACCAGCCAGGGGAGAGCCAGGGAGGGACACAGGAGAGACGCGCGATGCGGTCCGTGTCCCTCCAACACATGGGGTGGGGGAGCAGGCACTTGGGGCATATACCTGGCACTGTGGGGGGCAGATCTGGCACTGGGGGCATATACCTGGCACTGTGGGGGGCAGATCTGGAACTGGGGGCATATACCTGGCACTATGAGGGGGGAAGATCTGGCACTGGGGGTATATACCTGGCACTGTGGGGGGCAGATCTGGCACTGGGGGGCATATACCTGGCACTGTGGGGGGGGAAGATCTGGCACTGGGGGCATATACCTGGCACTGTGGGGGGCAGATCTGGCACTGGGGGCATATACCTGGCACTGTGGGGGGCAGATCTGGCACTGGGGGCATATACCTGGCACTGTGGGGGGCAGATCTGGCACTGGGGGCATATACCTGGCCCTGTGGGGGGCAGATCTGGCACTGGGGGCATATACCTGGCACTGTGGGGGCAGATCTGGCACTGGGGGCATATACCTGGCACTGTGGGGGGAAGATCTGGCACTGGAGGCATATACCTGGCACTGTGGGGGGAAGATCTGGCACTGGAGGCATATACCTGGCACTGTGGGGGAATATCTGGCACTGGGGGGAGCAGGCACTGAGGGGGCATATGTGGCACTGGGGGGGGGGTATATGTGGCACTGGGGGCATGTACCTGGCACTGTGGGGGAATATCTGGCACTAGGGGCATATACCTGGCACTGTAGGGGAATATCTGGCACTGGGGGCATATGTGGCACTGGGAGCATGGCCCTAGCAACAAGCACTACCCCCTAGCAACGAGCATGACACCCAGTGCATGAAACCCCTGGCAACGAGCATGACACCCTGAGCATGAAAACCTCTGGCACCGTGCATGGAACCAAGAGCATGAAACCCCTGGCAACGAGCAGGTAATTTAAAAGTAATTAGAAGCCTTACTGTAGAACTTAATGTGTAATGGGCATTACGGTGTGTGGCATAATGTATCACGGACATTGCGGTGTGTGGCATAATGTATCAGGCATTACGGTGTGTTGTATACTATATCACGGGCATTGTGGTATGTGGTATAATGTCTCAGGATCATTGTGGTGTGTGTCATACTGTGTCACAGACATTGTATGTGCTATAATGTATCAGGGGCATTGCAGTGTGTAGCATAATGTATAACGGGCATTGCGATTCCTGTCATAATGTGTCACAGGCATTACGGTGTGTGGCATAATGTGTCTGGGGCATTACAGTGTGTGCATATTGTGTCATGTGCATTATTGTGTGTGGAATAATGTCTAAGGGCCATTGCAGTATGTGGAATAATGTATACTGGGCATTACTATAAGGAGGAAAAATGACAAATAATGTAAGGGGCATGAATCAGGATTATTTTTCTTTCCTGTGGTGGCCAACGTATGGGCGTGCAGGTTGCAAAACTGGGGTATAAGGTAGTCTTTTCCTGCAATGCCACGCCCTCCACGCAAAGCCACGCCCATTTTGACAAAGCCACACACCCTTTTTGCCGGCGCGCGCCTGCGGCGTGCACATTTTTCTACCTTTGCTAGTGCCAATTACAGGGGGTATGGGGGGGGGGGGGGGGCGCCGAAGGATTTTTTGGCTTGGGGGAGAAAAATTTCTAGGTACGCCACTGGGCTCAGCTGTCCAATAATGTATCAATGAAACAGCCTGCGTGCCCAGCCAATGACTGAGCGGCAGGCTGCTTCATTCATACTTTATTGGACAGCTGAGCCGTCACTCAGCTCAGCTGTCCTGTCTGTGCGCCCGCTGCTGCAGTGAGGACGGGATCCGGGGAGCACAGCACCGCAGATCGGATCGGAAGAGAGATCCGATCTGCGGTGTGGCAGGGGGTGTGCTGCTTGGGGAGGCAAATATATATATATATATATATATATATATATATATATATATGTGTGTGTATATATATATATATATATATATATGTATATGTGTGTGTGTGTATATATATATATATATATTTTCTGCCTTCTCTATTAGGGGCCCCACTCTCTTAAGTGCCCCGGGCCCCCCATGGTCTTAATCCGGCTCTGTCTGTAGCGCCTTCTTTCATGCAGTCTCCAGGATGTTTGGGCCTCCTAACCTATTTATTGAATTTTTATCTGTTCCTGTTTCCACATCAGGGTCTACACTAACTGTGATTATTCAATATTTTTGCTTCTGGGCACCCATGGTATTAAGAGCTCTTCTCCCCAAAAAAGTAATTAAAGAGTAAGGGACAACTCTAACAGCCTGTGATTTGCTACAAGCAGCCATTTTTTTTATCTGCCAGATGGATTTTCTCTGACATGGTCGCATTCTATGTGACCCTGCACTCCTGCTGCATACCCAACATTTAAAATAGTAAATCAGTTCTGCACAAGTGCAGAAATTATTTCCTTCTGATGGTCCAGCCCCCAGCAGTGATGTAGCAGTCTGTGACCACTGGCATCACTGCCAATTAATAGATACAGGGGCATGGGAAGTTAATGCCAGAAGGACATTTATTGATACTGGTGGGAGGGAACACTATTAATATCTTAATTTTTGCCACTGGAGGGGGTGTGTCATCAATAGGTACCTACAGTACTAAGGTGATGGGGGCAAAACCATTGAGGGAATTATTGTTGTTGTTAATATTATTATTATTATTATTATTATTATTATTATTATTATTATTATGTTGAGGAGGAGGATCATAGTTACGTCAAGCCACTGAAGGATATATTATTACTTTGGAATCTATTGCCACTGGGAGGGATAAGTGATAATGTGTCAATGGAGACATATGGAGACTGGAAAAATACTAGATCTATCTAGGTTTTATTTACTATTAAAACACTTAAATATAATTTGAAATATGCTTTTCTTTTTCTACTTTTTTAAATTGAAGTAAAAAAAACTATTTTTATGTATTTTTCTATTTAAATCGTCACTTAAGTGGTTAAGTAGTCACTGCGTTATATTTCAGCTTCTGTTCATTTTTAAGTGTCCACTGTGTGGCAGTAGATTCCCTAGCAGAAAGCTTATTTATGTGCAATACAAGTAATTTGGCAAACTTCACCTGCTGCTTGGTTTTTTTTTTTTTTCAATTTGTCATCATTTACCATACATGTGGACTACAATAGGGAATAGTAACCTGTGCCAAGTGCAGCGGTAGCAGAGCGAGGAACCTCGACCGAAGCATGGCGAGCGAAGCGGTACACTAATTGGGGACATATGTGCTTTAACATAGAAAATGACACCCCAAAAAATAATTGTGACAACCTTTTATGTGTCGACAATTCCCAGGTAGACCTTTTGACTGTGTCAACATTTTGTACCTGTCGACCTTTTCAAGTGTTTACCTTTTACATGTTGATGAATTGACCCAGCCAACCTTTTGACCCTATCGACCAAATGCATGCCGACCATATGGGGTCGGCCTATTGACTTGATGCTCGTCAACCCAATGATCCACACCCGTTACAACTACATGGGACAATTAGCTTGATTCTGAAGTGGGAGTAAAGCAAAACAAAAAAACAAAAAAAACAAGTTACTTTGCACCTTGGAAAAACCATGTTGCACAGCAGCTGGGGCAGATTTAAAACGTGCATAGAGATTTTGATTTGAGAGGCGTGTATACAAGCTCAAATCTAAACAACACTGTAAAAATAAAGCTGACCAGTATTTGTGGGCTACCTGCAATTCTGCAAAAGCATACAATATTTAGTATTTATATTTACCCTGCATGCAAATATAACAAATGTATTTGCACCCCTTCAGGGGTGGTGTAAGAGAGATGGGGGCCCGTGTGCAGACTCTGTGTGCTGCAGCTGTCCCTCACCTTCACATTGGCTGGCTACGATCGCTCCCTCCCTGCTCCTGGCGCACTTCCGCCAATGTGAAGGGGAGGGACAGCTGCAGCGGAACTGCTGGCAGCATGGCCCAGATGGAGTCAGAAGTGCCCACAAAGAGGAGCTGCTTGTCCTCAGAGCTGCGACAGGTGACTGAAATTGGATAGCTGCT
Organism: Pseudophryne corroboree; assembly: GCF_028390025.1. Taxonomy (NCBI): domain Eukaryota; kingdom Metazoa; phylum Chordata; class Amphibia; order Anura; family Myobatrachidae; genus Pseudophryne; species Pseudophryne corroboree. The sequence continues at coordinate 223,289,647 of NC_086446.1, forward strand.
GCAGTGCTGGGGTTAAGGGTAGGCTGCTGGAGGGGGACACAGAGCAGGAGAGGACAGAAGCTCCTCTTCCACTGTGTGCTCTCAGCTGCTGTTGCTGCTGCTGCCGCCGATGTACCGCCCCTCCTCGTCCGGCACCCCCTGGTCATTGTCCTGCAGCCTTCGCTCTGTGGATGTCAGACCCGGGCGGGGGAGATGACTGCAGCACCGGCCTGCAGGCGGACCCTCAGTGCCGCTGCTGCTGGAGGATGGTGGTGACCCCCAACTGCTGCTCTGGAGGAGAAGAGCGCCCAGGAAGTTCCTGTATGACCCACAGGTGTGCTGGTTAAGAGGAGCATGCTGGAAGGTCTCTCTCTCTCTCTCTCTCTCTCCCCCCCCCCCCCACTCTCTATCTCTCCCTCTCCCCTGTCCTAATGTGTAAAAAAGGGACTCTGTCTGCTGAATGTGTAAAAAGTGGACTCTGCCTGCCATAATGTGTAAAAGAAGGGGACTCTGCCTGCCAAACTGTGGAATAAAAAGGGGAAACTACCTGGCATAATGTGTGATAGGGGCTCTATCTGGAGTAATGTGTAAAATTGGACTCTACCTGGCGTAATATGTAAAAGGGGCTCTACGTGGTGTGATGTGTGTTAGTGGCGCTACTGTGCGGCGTAATTTGAATAATGGAGACTTCTGTACAACGTGATGATATGAATTGGTATTATATTGTGGCCACATATTTTGGCATGCACCTATGGCTTGCACTGGCCCTGCTTTGTATATGGGGGCGTCGATGCTGCTTCTTGCACACAGCGCTAAAATGTCTAGTTACGGCACTGCCTATTATCATCATTGTCTAATATCCAGAGCTCCACTGGAAGAATAGTGGTCACACTTGGATCTCGCTGTGAACCACACTGGTGCTGCTGTACATGCAGGTGCCCCTTCAGGGCCTGGAGCCCAAAGACAGGCGTCTCCATTGCCTCTGGGGGCATAAAATAGTTTATTGGTTTTGTGCAATAAAGTTTGGAAGAATTGTCTAAGTTTCCAATGTATTGTTCCAACCCATGTAACCAATTTTGTTCTATGATTATGGTGTTCCCAGAGAAAGAACAAACTTGGACATGTCCAATTATAACATCTTCTGTAGCGCCTTCTTTCATGCAGTCTCCAGGATGTTTGGGCCTCCTAACCTATTTATTGAATTTTTATCTGTTCCTGTTTTCACATCAGGGTCTACACTAACTGTGATTATTCAATATTTTTGCTTCTGGGCACCCATGGTATTAAGAGCTCTTCTCCCCAAAAAAGTAATTAAAGAGAAAGGGACAACTCTAATAGCCTGTGATTTGCTACAAGCAGCCATTTTTTTATCTGCCAGATGGATTTTCTCTGACATGGTCGCATTCTATGTGACCCTGCACTCCTGCTGCATACCCAACATTTAAAATAGTAAATCAGTTCTGCACAAGTGCAGAAATTATTTCCTTCTGATGGTCCAGCCCCCAGCAGTGATGTAGCAGTCTGTGACCACTGGCATCACTGCCAATTAATAGATACAGGGGCATGGGAAGTTAATGCCAGAAAGACATTTATTGATACTGGTGGGAGGGAACACTATTAATATCTTAATTTTTGCCACTGGAGGGGTGTGTCATCAATAGGTACCTACAGTACTAAGGTGATGGGGGTAAAACCATTGAGGGAATTATTGTTGTTGTTAATATTATTATTATTATTATTATGTTGAGGAGGAGGATCATAGTTACGTCAAGCCACTGAAGGATATATTATTACTTTGGAATCTATTGCCACTGGGAGGGATAAGTGATAATGTGTCAATGGAGACATATGGAGACTGGAAAAATACTAGATCTATCTAGGTTTTATTTACTATTAAAACACTTAAATATAATTTGAAATATGCTTTTCTTTTTCTACTTTTTTAAATTGAAGTAAAAAAAACTATTTTTATGTATTTTTCTATTTAAATCGTCACTTAAGTGGTTAAGTAGTCACTGCGTTATATTTCAGCTTCTGTTCATTTTTAAGTGTCCACTGTGTGGCAGTAGATTCCCTAGCAGAAAGCTTATTTATGTGCAATACAAGTAATTTGGCAAACTTCACCTGCTGCTTGGTTTTTTTTTTTTTTTTTTCAATTTGTCATCATTTACCATACATGTGGACTACAATAGGGAATAGTAACCTGTGCCAAGTGCAGCGGTAGCAGAGCGAGGAACCTCGACCGAAGCATGGCGAGCGAAGCGGTACACTAATTGGGGACATATGTGCTTTAACATAGAAAATGACACCCCAAAAAATAATTGTGACAACCTTTTATGTGTCGACAATTCCCAGGTAGACCTTTTGACTGTGTCAACATTTTGTACCTGTCGACCTTTTCAAGTGTTTACCTTTTACATGTTGATGAATTGACCCAGCCAACCTTTTGACCCTATCGACCAAATGCATGCCGACCATATGGGGTCGGCCTATTGACTTGATGCTCGTCAACCCAATTATCCACACCCGTTACAACTACATGGGACAATTAGCTTGATTCTGAAGTGGGAGTAAAGCAAAACAAAAAAACAAAAAAAACAAGTTACTTTGCACCTTGGAAAAACCATGTTGCACAGCAGCTGGGGCAGATTTAAAACGTGCATAGAGATTTTGATTTGAGAGGCGTGTATACAAGCTCAAATCTAAACAACACTGTAAAAATAAAGCTGACCAGTATTTGTGGGCTACCTGCAATTCTGCAAAAGTATACAATATTTAGTATTTATATTTACCCTGCATGCAAATATAACAAATGTATTTGCACCCCTTCAGGGGTGGTGTAAGAGAGATGGGGGCCCGTGTGCAGACTCTGTGTGCTGCAGCTGTCCCTCACCTTCACATTGGCTGGCTACGATCGCTCCCTCCCTGCTCCTGGCGCACTTCCGCCAATGTGAAGGGGAGGGACAGCTGCAGCGGAACTGCTGGCAGCATGGCCCAGATGGAGTCAGAAGTGCCCACAAAGAGGAGCTGCTTGTCCTCAGAGCTGCGGCAGGTGACTGAAATTGGATAGCTGCTGCAGTGCTGGGGTTAAGGGTAGGCTGCTGGAGGGGGACACAGAGCAGGAGAGGACAGAAGCTCCTCTTCCACTGTGTGCTCTCAGCTGCTGCTGCTGCCGCCGATGTACCGCCCCTCCTCGTCCGGCGCCCCCTGGTCATTGTCCTGCAGCCTTCGCTCTGTGGATGTCAGACCCGGGCGGGGGAGATGACTGCAGCACCGGCCTGCAGGCGGACCCTCAGTGCCGCTGCTGCTAGAGGATGGTGGTGACCCCCAACTGCTGCTCTGGAGGAGAAGAGCGCCCAGGAAGTTCCTGTATGACCCAGAGGTGTGCTGGTTAAGAGGAGCATGCTGAAAGGTGTCTCTCTCTCTCTCTCTCTCTCTCTCTCTCCCCCCACTCTCTATCTCTCCCTCTCCCTCTCCCCTGTCCTAATGTGTAAAAATGGGACTCTGCCTGCTGAATGTGTAAAAAGTGGACTCTGCCTGCCATAATGTGTAAAAGAAGGGGACTCTGCCTGCCAAACTGTGGAATAAAAAGGGTAAACTACCTGGCATAATGTGTGATAGGGGCTCTATCTGGAGTAATGTGTAAAATTGGACTCTACCTGGCGTAATGTGTGAAAGGGGCTCTACGTGGTGTGATGTGTGTTAGTGGCGCTACTGTGCGGCGTAATTTGAATAATGGAGACTTCTGTACAACGTGATGATATGAATTGGTATTATTTTGTGGCCACATATTTTGGCATGCACCTATGGCTTGCACTGGCCCTGTTTTGTATATGGGGGCGTCGATGCTGCTTCTTGCACACAGCGCTAAAATGTCTAGTTACGGCACTGCCTATTATCATCATTGTCTAATATCCAGACCTCCACTGGAAGAATAGTGGTCACACTTGGATCCCGCTGTGAACCACACTGGTGCTGCTGTACATGCAGGTGCCCCTTCAGGGCCTGGAGCCCAGAGACAGGCGTCTCCATTGTCTCTGGGGGCATAAAATAGTTTATTGGTTTTGTGCAATAAAGTTTGGAAGAATTGTCTAAGTTTCCAATGTATTGTTCCAACCCATGTAACCAATTTTGTTCTATGATTATGGTGTTCCCAGAGAAAGAACAAACTTGGACATGTTCCTTTTATGAGTCCAATTATAACATCTTCTGTAGCGCCTTCTTTCATGCAGTCTCCAGGATGTTTGGGCCTCCTAACCTATTTATTGAATTTTAATCTGTTCCTGTTTCCACATCAGGGTCTACACTAACTGTGATTATTCAATATTTTTGCTTCTGGGCACCCATGGTATTAAGAGCTCTTCTCCCCAAAAAAGTAATTAAAGAGAAAGGGACAACTCAAATAGCCTGTGATTTGCGAAAAGTTGCAAAAGGCCAGCAATTTAGCTACAAGCAGCCATTTTGTTATCTGCCAGATGGGTTTTCTCTGACATGGTCGCATTCTATGTGACCCTGCACTCCTGCTGCATACCCAACATTTAAAATAGTAAATCAGTTCTGCACAAGTGCAGAAATTATTTCATTCTGATGGTCCATCCCCCAGCAGTGATGTAGCAGTCTGTGACCACTGGCATCACTGCCAATTAATAGATACAGGGGCATGGGAAGTTAATGCCAGAAGGACATTTATTGATACTGGTGGGAGGGAACACTATTAATATCTTAATTTTTGCCACTGGAGGGGGTGTGTTATCAATAGGTACCTACAGTACTATGGTGATGGGGGCAAAACCATTGAGGGAATTATTGTTGTTGTTGTTGTTAATATTATTATTATTATTATTATGTTGAGGAGGAGGATCATAGTTACGTCAAGCCACTGAAGGATATATTATTACTTTGGAATCTATTGCCACTGGGAGGGATAAGTGATAATGTGTCAATGGAGACATATGGAGACTGGAGAAATACTAGATCTATCTAGGTTTTATTTACTATTAAAACACTTAAATATAATTTAAATATGCTTTTCTTTTTCTACTTTTTTAAATTTAAGTAAAAAAAACTTTTTATGTATTTTTCTACTTAAATCGTCACTTAAGTGGTTAAGTAGTCACTGCGTTATACTTCAGCTTCTGTTCATTTTTAAGTGTCCACTATGTGGCAGTAGATTCCCTAGCAAAAAGCTTATTTATGTGCAATACAAGTAATTTGGCAAACTTCACCTGCTGCTTGGTTTTCTTTTCTTTTCTTTTTATTTAATTATTATTACTTTTTTAGGTATTCAGAAATATTCACACCCTGGTGCAGGGTAGTATATTTTGCTGGTTATGTTGCTCTATAGTGTATTAAAATGAGCATCCAAGTATAGCAATATAAAATAATTACTGTGTCTTTTTTCCTAGATGTCATGTCTTGTTCGTATTGTTCATGTATTGTCTGACTTGAACTTATTGGTGCTTGTGTTTTTTTCTTCTTCAGATGTCTTATTTGTGTGTGAGTGGTGTGTGTTTAAAATTGCCTGTAGTGTCTTCATTTCATATCATTCCTTGTCTTATTTGTGTGTGTTTATAACTGCATGTAGTGTCTTTATTTGTTCTGGGTGTCTTGTGAATAAAAAAATGCATTAAAAAAAAACAAGTTCAACACAAAGCGTCAGGTGCTGTCCACTAAGGAGCAATCTGAGGAGGATGATAAGGAAAAAGCCAATGAGTTTGCCTAAACCCAGCCAGCACTAGAAAATAGTAGAGATGTGCACTTGAAATTTTTCGGGTTTTGTGTTTTGGTTTTGGGTTCGGTTCCGCGGCCGTGTTTTGGGTTCGACCGCGTTTTGGCAAAACCTCACCGAATTTTTTTTGTCGGATTCGGGTGTGTTTTGGATTCGGGTGTTTTTTTTAAAAAACACTAAAAAACAGCTTAAATCATAGAATTTGGGGGTCATTTTGATCCCAAAGTATTATTAACCTCAAAAACCATAATTTCCACTCATTTTCAGTCTATTCTGAACACCTCACACCTCACAATATTATTTTTAGTCCTAAAATTTGCACCGAGGTCGCTGGATGACTAAGCTAAGCGACCCTAGTGGCCGACACAAACACCAGGCCCATCTAGGAGTGGCACTGCAGTGTCACGCAGGATGGCCCTTCCAAAAAACACTCCCCAAACAGCACATGACGCAAAGAAGAAAAAAAGAGGCGCAATGAGGTAGCTGTGTGAGTAAGCTAAGCGACCCTAGTGGCCGACACAAACACCTGGCCCATCTAGGAGTGTCACTGCAGTGTCACGCAGGATGGCCCTTCCAAAAAACACTCCCCAAACAGCACATGACGCAAAGAAGAAAAAAAGAGGCGCAATGAGGTAGCTGTGTGAGTAAGCTAAGCGACCCTAGTGGCCGACACAAACACCTGGCCCATCTAGGAGTGGCACTGCAGTGTCACGCAGGATGGCCCTTCCAAAAAACACTCCCCAAACAGCACATGACGCAAAGAAGAAAAAAAGAGGCGCAATGAGGTAGCTGTGTGAGTAAGATAAGCGACCCTAGTGGCCGACACAAACACCTGGCCCATCTAGGAGTGGCACTGCAGTGTCACGCAGGATGGCCCTTCCAAAAAACACTCCCCAAACAGCACATGACGCAAATAAAAATGAAAGAAAAAAGAGGTGCAAGATGGAATTGTCCTTGGGCCCTCCCACCTACCCTTATGTTGTGTAAACAGGACATGCACACTTTAACCAACCCATCATTTCAGTGACAGGGTCTGCCACACGACTGTGACTGAAATGACGGGTTGGTTTGGACCCCCACCGAAAAAGAAGCAATTAATCTCTCCTTGCACAAACTGGCTCTACAGAGGCAAGATGTCCACCTCATCATCATCCTCCGATATATCACCGTGTACATCCCGCTCCTCACAGATTATCAATTCGTCCCCACTGGAATCCACCATCTCAGCTCCCTGTGTACTTTGTGGAGGCAATTGCTGCTGGTCAATGTCTCCACGGAGGAATTGATTATAATTCATTTTAATGAACATCATCTTCTCCACATTTTCTGGAAGTAACCTCGTACGCCGATTGCTGACAAGGTGAGCGGCGGCACTAAACACTCTTTCGGAGTACACACTTGTGGGAGGGCAACTTAGGTAGAATAAAGCCAGTTTGTGCAAGGGCCTCCAAATTGCCTCTTTTTCCTGCCAGTATAAGTACGGACTGTCTGACGTGCCTACTTGGATGCGGTCACTCATATAATCCTCCACCATTCTTTCAATGGTGAGAGAATCATATGCAGTGACAGTAGACGACATGTCCGTAATCGTTGTCAGTTCCTTCAGTCCGGACCAGATGTCAGCATCAGCAGTCGCTCCAGACTGCCCTGCATCACCGCCAGCGGGTGGGCTCGGAATTCTGAGCCTTTTCCTCGCACCCCCAGTTGCGGGAGAATGTGAAGGAGGAGATGTTGACAGGTCGCGTTCCGCTTGACTTGACAATTTTGTCACCAGCAGGTCTTTCAACCCCAGCAGACTTGTGTCTGCCGGAAAGAGAGATCCAAGGTAGGTTTTAAATCTAGGATCGAGCACGGTGGCCAAAATGTAGTGCTCTGATTTCAACAGATTGACCACCCGTGAATCCTTGATAAGCGAATTAAGGGCTCCATCCACAAGTCCCACATGCCTAGCGGAATCGCTCCCTTTTAGCTCCTCCTTCAATGCCTCCAGCTTCTTCTGCAAAAGCCTGATGAGGGGAATGACCTGACTCAGGCTGGCAGTGTCTGAACTGACTTCACGTGTGGCAAGTTCAAAAGGTTGCAGAACCTTGCACAACGTTGAAATCATTCTCCACTGCGCTTGAGACAGGTACATTCCACCTCCTATATCGTGCTCAATTGTATAGGCTTGAATGGCCTTTTGCTGCTGCTCCAACCTCTGAAGCATATAGAGGGTTGAATTCCACCTCGTTACCACTTCTTGCTTCAGATGATGGCAGGGCAGGTTCAGGCGTTTTTGGTGGTGCTCCAGTCTTCTGTACGTGGTGCCTGTACGCCGAAAGTGTCCCGCAATTCTTCTGGCCACCGACAGCATCTCTTGCACGCCCCTGTCGTTTTTAAAAAAATTCTGCACCACCAAATTCAAGGTATGTGCAAAACATGGGACGTGCTGGAATTTGCCCATATTTAATGCACACACAATATTGCTGGCGTTGTCCGATGCCACAAATCCACAGGAGAGTCCAATTGGGGTAAGCCATTCCGCGATGATCTTCCTCAGTTGCCGTAAGAGGTTTTCAGCTGTGTGCGTATTCTGGAAACCGGTGATACAAAGCGTAGCCTGCCTAGGAAAGAGTTGGCGTTTGCGAGATGCTGCTACTGGTGCCGCCGCTGCTGTTCTTGCGGCGGGAGTCCATACATCTACCCAGTGGGCTGTCACAGTCATATAGTCCTGACCCTGCCCTGCTCCACTTGTCCACATGTCCGTGGTTAAGTGGACATTGGGTACAACTGCATTTTTTAGGACACTGGTGAGTCTTTTTCTGACGTCCGTGTACATTCTCGGTATCGCCTGCCTAGAGAAGTGGAACCTAGATGGTATTTGGTAACGGGGGCACACTACCTCAAGAAATTGTCTAGTTCCCTGTGAACTAACGGCGGATACCGGACGCACGTCTAACACCAACATAGTTGTCAAGGCCTCAGTTATCCGCTTTGCAGCAGGATGACTGCTGTGATATTTCATCTTCCTCGCAAAGGACTGTTGGACAGTCAATTGCTTGGTGGAAGTAGTAAAAGTGGGCTTACGACTTCCCCTCTGGGATGACCATCGACTCCCAGCAGCAACAACAGCAGCGCCAGCAGCAGTAGGCGTTACACGCAAGGATGCATCGGAGGAATCCCAGGCAGGAGAGGACTCGTCAGAATTGCCAGTGACATGGCCTGCAGGACTATTGGCATTCCTGGGGAAGGAGGAAATTGACACTGAGGGAGTTGGTGGGGTGGTTTGCGTGAGCTTGGTTACAAGAGGAAGGGATTTACTGGTCAGTGGACTGCTTCCGCTGTCGCCCAAAGTTTTTGAACTTGTCACTGACTTATTATGAATGCGCTGCAGGTGACGTATAAGGGAGGATGTTCCGAGGTGGTTAACGTCCTTACCCCTACTTATTACAGCTTGACAAAGGCAACACACGGCTTGACAAATGTTGTCCGCATTTCTGTTGAAATACTTCCACACCGAAGAGCTTATTTTCTTGGTATTTTCACCAGACATGTCAACGGCCCTATTCCTCCCATGGACAACAGGTGTCTCCCCGGGTGCCTGACTTAAACAAACCACCTCACCATCAGAATCCTCCTTGTCAATTTCCTCCCCAGCGCCAGCAACACCCATATCCTCCTCATCCTGGTGTACTTCAACACTGACATCTTCAATCTGACTATCAGGAACTGGACTGCGGGTGCTCCTTCCAGCACTTGCAGGGGGCGTGCAAATGGTGGAAGGCGCATGCTCTTCACGTCCAGTGTTGGGAAGGTCAGGCATCGCAACCGACACAATTGGACTCTCCTTGTGGATTTGGGATTTCGAAGAACGCACAGTTCTATGCGGTGCTTTTGCCAGCTTGAGTCTTTTCATTTTTCTAGCGAGAGGCTGAGTGCTTCCATCCTCATGTGAAGCTGAACCACTAGCCATGAACATAGGCCAGGGCCTCAGCCGTTCCTTGCCACTCCGTGTGGTAAATGGCATATTGGCAAGTTTACGCTTCTCCTCCGACAATTTTATTTTAGATTTTGGAGTCCTTTTTTTTACTGATATTTGGTGTTTTGGATTTTACATGCTCTGTACTATGACATTGGGCATCGGCCTTGGCAGACGACGTTGCTGGCATTTCATCGTCTCGGCCATGACTAGTGGCAGCAGCTTCAGCACGAGGTGGAAGTGGATCTTGATCTTTCCCTAATTTTGGAACCTCAACATTTTTGTTCTCCATATTTTAATAGGCACAACTAAAAGGCACCTCAGGTAAACAATGGAGATGGATGGATACTAGTATACTTATGGATGGACGAGCGACTGCCGACACAGAGGTAGCTACAGCCGTGGACTACCGTACTGTGTCTGCTGCTAATATAGACTGGATGATAATGAGATGAAATTAATATATATATATATATATATATAATATCACTAGTACTGCAGCCGGACAGGTATATATATTTATTATGTAATGACTGATGACGGACCTGCTGGACACTGTCAGCTCAGCAGCACCGCAGACTGCTACAGTAAGCTACTATAGTAGTATGTATCAAGAAGAAAGAGAAAAAAAAAAACCACGGGTAGGTGGTATACAATTATGGATGGACCAGCGACTGCCGACACAGAGGTAGCTACAGCCGTGGACTACCGTACTGTGTCTGCTGCTAATATAGACTGGATGATAATGAGATGAAATTAATATATATATATATATATAATATCACTAGTACTGCAGCCGGACAGGTATATATATTTATTATGTAATGACTGATGACGGACCTGCTGGACACTGTCAGCTCAGCAGCACCGCAGACTGCTACAGTAAGCTACTATAGTAGTATGTATCAAGAAGAAAGAGAAAAAAAAAAAACCACGGGTAGGTGGTATACAATTATGGATGGACCAGCGACTGCCAAAACAGAGGTAGCTACAGCCGTGGACTACCGTACTGTGTCTGCTGCTAATATAGACTGGATGATAATGAGATGAAATTAATATATATATATATATATATAATATCACTAGTACTGCAGCCGGACAGGTATATATATTTATTATGTAATGACTGATGACGGACCTGCTGGACACTGTCAGCTCAGCAGCACCGCAGACTGCTACAGTAAGCTACTATAGTAGTATGTATCAAGAAGAAAGAGAAAAAAAAAACCACGGGTAGGTGGTATAAAATTATGGATGGACCAGCGACTGCCGACACAGAGGTAGCTACAGCCGTGGACTACCGTACTGTGTCTGCTGCTAATATAGACTGGATGATAATGAGATGAAATTAATATATATATATATATAATATCACTAGTACTGCAGCCGGACAGGTATATATATTTATTATGTAATGATTGATGACGGACCTGCTGGACACTGTCAGCTCAGCAGCACCGCAGACTGCTACAGTAAGCTACTATAGTAGTATGTATCAAGAAGAAAGAGAAAAAAAAAACCACGGGTAGGTGGTATACAATTATGGATGGACCAGCGACTGCCGACACAGAGGTAGCTACAGCCGTGGACTACCGTACTGTGTCTGCTGCTAATATAGACTGGATGATAATGAGATGAAATTAATATATATATATATATAATATCACTAGTACTGCAGCCGGACAGGTATATATATTTATTATGTAATGATTGATGACGGACCTGCTGGACACTGTCAGCTCAGCAGCACCGCAGACTGCTACAGTAAGCTACTATAGTAGTATGTATCAAGAAGAAAGAGAAAAAAAAAACCACGGGTAGGTGGTATACAATTATGGATGGACCAGCGACTGCCGACACAGAGGTAGCTACAGCCGTGGACTACCATACTGTGTCTGCTGCTAATATAGACTGGATGATAATGAGATGAAATTAATATATATATATATATATATATATATATAATATCACTAGTACTGCAGCCGGACAGGTATATATATTTATTATGTAATGACTGATGACGGACCTGCTGGACACTGTCAGCTCAGCAGCACCGCAGACTGCTACAGTAAGCTACTATAGTAGTATGTATCAAGAAGAAAGAGAGAAAAAAAAAAACCACGGGTAGGTGGTATACAATTATGGATGGACCAGCGACTGCCGACACAGAGGTAGCTACAGCCGTGGACTACCGTACTGTGTCTGCTGCTAATATAGACTGGATGATAATGAGATGAAATTAATATATATATATATATATATAATATCACTAGTACTGCAGCCGGACAGGTATATATATTTATTATGTAATGACTGATGATGGACCTGCTGGACACTGTCAGCTCAGCAGCACCGCAGACTGCTACAGTAAGCTACTATAGTAGTATGTATCAAGAAGAAAGAGAAAAAAAAAAACCACGGGTAGGTGGTATACAATTATGGATGGACCAGCGACTGCCGACACAGAGGTAGCTACAGCCGTGGACTACCGTACTGTGTCTGCTGCTAATATAGACTGGATGATAATGAGATGAAATTAATATATATATATATATATATATATATATATAATATCACTAGTACTGCAGCCGGACAGGTATATATATTTATTATGTAATGACTGATGACGGACCTGCTGGACACTGTCAGCTCAGCAGCACCGCAGACTGCTACAGTAAGCTACTATAGTAGTATGTATCAAGAAGAAAGAAAAAAAAAAAAACACGGGTAGGTGGTATACATATACAATTAATTATATATATATTATATACAATTATATATATATATATATATATATATATATATATATTAAACTGGTGGTGATTAATTAAACTGGTGGTCAGGTCACTGGTCACACTATCAGCAACTTGCAAGTAGTACTCCTAAGCAGACAATCACAATATATACTGGTGGTCAGTGTGGTCACAATGGCAGTGTGGCACTCTGGCAGCAGAGTGCCAGCAAAAGTGTGCACTGTACGTTAAAATATGTACTCCTGCTCTCAGACTCTAACTGCTCCCCACTGTCTCCCCCACAAGTCAGATATACAGTCACACTATCACTTCAGCAAGTAGTAGTACTCCTCCTAATGCTCCCCAAAATTACTAAAGTAAATATAATACTGTGTCTCTCTCTACTCTAGTCTCACTCTCTATAAATGGAGAGGACGCCAGCCACGTCCTCTCCCTATCAATCTCAATGCACGTGTGAAAATGGCGGCGACGCGCGGCTCCTTATATAGAATCCGAGTCTCGCGATAGAATCCGAGCCTCGCGAGAATCCGACAGCGGGATGATGACGTTCGGGCGCGCTCGGGTTAACCGAGCAAGGCGGGAAGATCCGAGTCGCTCGGACCCGTGTAAAAAAACCTGAAGTTCGGGCGGGTTCGGATTCCGAGGAACCGAACCCGCTCATCTCTAGAAAATACAGCAGACAACAAAATCTGCCTGAAGGGTAGATGCAGAAGAGCTGACAAATGATGAATGAGGAGCCGGGCACTTTGCATCATTAGGACCTGTTCCTTTGTGGCATTGATTCATGGGACTTTGAAGAAGGAGTGGGGCCAAAATGGCATGATTCTCATAGACTGAATTCACGATTCACAGTATTATGCTCCCCGCCCATTTCACTAGGAAGTGTGCGGGATGAAGGGCACGTACTCTTCTGGGTGACAGGGAAACTCCCCAAAAACTTGTCAGTCTACCTGACCTTCCTGGAGAGCCTTTTAAATATACTAAGTAAATATGAAAAGTTAAGGATGTATAAATGTATAAAGTTGCCGTTTCCATAGCCTTACAGGACAGTATTATTTTTAACATTAGTTACAGGACAGTATGGTACACATCTGTTCATCTTTACAGGTCCATCACATGCCTATCTGATTATCCACCATTGCCACCTACACACCTGGAACATTTTTCTTGACTTTGGATCTAAAGTAAAGTCAATGTCAGTGTTGAAAGTCCTCCCCACCCCCAAAACAACACCAGTCGCCACATGAGCCCGCAGAAGACCAATCTATGGGAAAATAAGCTGTGTGGCGGACACTTTTTGTGTTTTGTGTTTTAGTTTTGGATTTGGATCCCTGCTCGTGTTTTGGATCTGGATTGGTTTTGAAAAAAACAAAAACAGTTAAAATCACAGAATTGTTTTTGTTCCTACAGTATTATTAACCTCAATAAAATTAATTTCCACTCATTTGCAGTCTATTCTGAACACCTCACACCTCACAATATTGTTTTTAGGCCAAAAGATTGCACCAAGGTAGCTGGATGACTAAGCTAGCGACACAAGTGGACAGCAGAAACACCTGGCACATCATGCAAAGAAGAAAAAGAGGCGCAAGATGGAATTGTCCTTGAGCCCTCCCGCCCACCCTTATGTTGTATAAACAGGACATGCACAGCTTAATAAAACCATCATTTCAGCGACAGGTGGTCCCTCTGGAAAAAGCTTGCCAAGTTCTCCGAATCATAGCTAGCTACAAACATACCACCTCCTTCTTTGATGACTTTTCACATTATGAGAAGAGGCAAGAGGAAGAGGACAGTGTCAAGAAGGTGATTAAAAATTAGAGAGGCACACGCAATCAGTAACAAGACACAGGCTTTCACCTCCACTCCTATATTGGTGTGGAACAGAAAGGACTTCAACCAAGCAAATATATAATTATTATTTACCACATTACTGGATAAACTGAAAAACTAGGGGCCAAAGCTTCCAAATTTGTACCCCCTTCTCCATGTCCAGGAATTAAGATAATCTTGGATTTAATGCTGGGATGCAAATAAACTGGTATTTACCACAGGATCAAGACTGGATATTTTCCCCACCACGGAGTCTGAAGACTTTTTTTGTTAAAATCTCGTGGGTTTCTTTTTTTCCATAATTTTATTGCATTTTTTTACATGTTTTGTGGCAGATGCCTTAATTTTGTTTTTCACAACTCCCAGTTACACGCATGTGAGCATACCTGTGTGTACCAATCACACGCACGAAAGCATACCTGTGTGTCTTGTTTATTTTATTCATATTTTATTTTAAAATAAAGCAGCCCCTTAGATGTTTTAGCAGCCCCTCCTGAGCCCCCACAGCAGCCCCAGATGGGGCAAGTTGAGTTTGGGTGGATTTGGTAAAGTACTAAGCAGGACTGTGCAGTGAATTTTTTTTGTTATTGAGCCCCTGCACTAGTAGAGTTTACCACTCTACAGTCAAAACTCATTTCATACTATAAGTAGGACTGTGGGAGGAAGCAATGCTAACCTCTGTGCCCACAGCATGCCTCAGCCTGGAAAGCCAGACATCTTCCTGGCTGTAATACACCATGAGACTACATACTGGGACTTATTCAATAACTGTTTGTGCGTCACAGGAGCTCCTGGCCCATCTAGTGCTGCAGTGCAATGGAAAGCTGATGCAATGCAAGATCACTGAAACTCTGTTCTTCTAACACCACGAGGTGTTGAAATAACCCTACACAGCCCTTAGGAAAAGAAGATCCATGTACAACAAATGCTCATCTTCTAAATAATAATCCCAAAATGTGGAACATCAATAATAAATCAAAAATAAGGTTGACTAATTGGAGCCACTCATTTGAGTGAGACCCTAACGTGAAATAATTGAAAAGAACCTCTCTCTAATGCTCTGGCAGAAAATATCACTTTTACCTCTCCGGCAGTTGCGCTGGATTATGATTGTCTCTTCTGAGTCACACTGACTTTGGCCACAAAAGTGGTCTCTCCCCACTTTATTTAAAAAAACACTTTGTCAAAATAGCAATTTCCATTTCCACTTTTGTGGCTATGTTTTCGCAAATCTGTTTGTGATGTTGAAGCTTGTTTCATATCTGCTCTAGGCTTTCATTTAAACCTAGGATCAAATACAGCAGCACCCCTGGAAATATACGGCAGCACCACTGGAGACTTACACAGCACAGCAGACAGGCAACAGCACCCCTGGACTTAGACGGCAGTGGAAAAGCACCACTGGACTGATAGGGCAGAGGGGCAGCACCCCATATAGGGCAACACCACTGGAATGATGTGGCAAAGAAAAGACGTGCCACCCACCCTTATGTTGTATAAACAGGACACGCACACTTTAACAAACCAATCATTTCAGTGACAGGGTCTGCCACACGACTGTGGCTGAAATGATTGGTTTGTTTGGGCCCCCACCAAAAAAAAAGCAATTAATCTCTGCTTGCACAAACTGGCTCTACAGAGACAAGATGTCGACCTCGTCCTCAGATCCCCCCCTTCAGTGTTTACAACCTCATCCTCACAGAGAAATAATATTCAACAAAACCACATCATTTAGGTGTCAGTGGACTGCTTACGGTATTACCCAAAGTTTCTGAAATTGACAATGACTTATGATGAATGTGTTGCAGGTGATGTATAAGGGAGGATGTTCCTAGGTGGTTAACGTCCTTACCCCTACTTATTATGGATTGACAAAGGCAACAGATGGCTTGACACCTATTGTCTGGATTTGTGGAGAAATAATTCCACACCGAAGAGGCTTGACACCTGTTGTCTGGATTTGTGGAGAAATAATTCCACACCAAAGAGACTTTTTTGGTATTTTGCCCCAGGCACGACAATGGACAACAACTGTCTCAGTTATTGTCCATGGGACAACAACTCATTGTTGAGGATTCCGAGTCTGGAGGGAAGTCCCAAGCTGGACTCGGATTCTGGCTCGGAACGTGATGTTTGGGTGGGTTCGGTTCTCTGAGAACCGAACCCGCTCATCTCTAGAAATAACTATTGTCTCTTGAAAAAGACTCCATTCATGAGTTTAAATGAGTTGGTGGACTGAGGGAAGGATCCAACTACCAGCAATGGGAACAGGAACAATTGAAAGGATTCCTGGAGACCCTGCAAGATCTTTTCCCTATATGCCAAAAATAACCCTTTTTATATTAACCCATCGTAGATGAGACCTACATGCACAGCTGTTGCGTTACGTTTATATGTGTTTCACCAACAAGAAATATTGGAAGCCCCTTACCATAGGAGTTAACCTGGAACACAAAAGGTCTACAGTGCCTATCATTGGTTGTGGGTTACTATCCTTCTTATTTCATTCTGGTGACCAACTCACAACTCTCCTTGTTGCATATGTGTGTGAGGTACCACAAATGGTGCTCAAAACGATACATACATACTGCACTATGAAAATGTTTTTTTTTTCTGTCCTGTACGCCAGTGGTTCCCAAACTGTGTGCCGTGGCTCCCTGGGGTGCCTCGGGACACTTGCAGGGGTGCCCTGGGTTGGTGGTCCAGGACCAATTCAAATTATTTATGGTCAATATAAAAGGCAAAACTAGTGCTGGTGGCTGTCAGTCATAAAATATGGGGACAAACAGAAGCAAATCTTGTCCTTCACCACACAACTGACCCTAAGGATGACCTATAAACACAGTCTACTTAATTTAATATTTCTTTCTATATTTCTCAATAAGAAATTATTGGCCTAGGGGTGCCGTGAAAAAAATTCTGATACTCTAGGGCGCCGTGATTCAAAAAAGTTTGGGAACCACTGCTGTACGCTCTTTAACCTGTGAGACATAGGGGTCAATGTACAGTATCAAGTGGTGAGTAGTGTGGAGAAGTAGATCAGTGAAGTTGTCCATAGCAACCAATAAGTATCTACCTAACATTTTATAATATGTGCTTGATAGATGCTACCTCAAAGCTGATTGGTTGCTATAGGCAACTTCACCACTGGTCCACTTCTCCACTCTTCACTGCTTCATACATCACCTACAAAAGAGAATACCTGAAGAATATATTGGGAAATGGATAGAGAGCACTATATATATTTCCGCATTTTCTATAACCTACATATGGCCTCTGGTACCTTTGATAATATTTATCAAACTAAAAAAAAGAATGAAAAATGGAATCGCCCTTCTGCAAAATGATGAGCCACACACTGGGGGTCATTCCAAGTTGATCGCTCGCTAGCAACTTTTTGCAGCGCAGCGATCATCTCAACCGCGGCTAAACTGCGCATGCGTATGCACTACAATGCGCAGACGTGTCGTGCGAGTACAAATCGGTAAGTTGCTGAGCGATGGATTTAATGAAGAATCCAGTCGCACAGCCGAACGCATGATGATTGACAGAAAGAGGGCATTTATGTGTGTCAACTGACCATTTTCAGGGAGTGGTTGGAAAAACGCAGGTGTGTCCAGGCATTTGCAGGGCGGGTGTCTGACGTCAAATCCGGACCAGACACGCTGAAATGATCGCAAGGGCTGAGTAAGTCTAGAGCTACTTAGAAACTGCACAAAATGTTTTTGGCCCGCTCGGCAGCACACGCGTTTGCACACTTGCAGCGCAAAAATACACTGCCCCATAGGGGGCAACTATTTGATCGCAAGCCAGCAAAAAGTTGCTAGCGAGCGATGAACTTGGAATGACCCCCATTGGCAGCTTCACACAACACATATTGAATTGCTAATTTACAGGAAATAGACGTTAGGATGATGGAAATTACACGAGAAGACCATTTCCATGCCCGGCAGCTGATGACAAATCAGGTAATGTACAGTACATCATATGCACAAACTGTGATCAACAATTATGCAACTTCATACCTGCAAGAGCATTATTGGGGCAGATGCATTAAGCCTGAAGAAGTGATAAAGCAGTGATAAGTGCAAGGTGATAATGCACCAGCCAATCAGCTCCAATATGTAAATTAACATGAGCTGATTGGCTGGTGTGTTATCACTTTGCACTTATCACTGCTTTATCACTTCTCTAGGCTTAATACATCTGCCCCATGTTTCTAATGATGATGTTTGTCCCTACTGCCTGCTAGGCCTCTCTCCTGAGTACTGTGAGGAACATCACAGGAGGAAACTTCAAAGACCTCCCCACAGTTTGCAATGTTTTTTTCTAACCTCCCACAATTGCAAGGGACTCTGAGTAGTTTTGTACAAGCTTCTTAATGTTTCCTAATAGCCTACATATGTGTGTTAATATGCCACAAATGTATGAGTCTTCACATATCTTGCCAGCCAGAGGCACATCTATTGTTTTGCAAGTTTCATACTCGTTGCCTATTATTTCCGATGACTTGTACTGTGAATATTGGAAAACTCTGTACAACTATGCATGCTTAGGAGGATTCTGCGTTCTCTGGGATTATCCGACAAATAAACCTCTTTTACTGTACATACAAGCAGTTTGCAATTTACTGAAAATTCACAAGACAACCAATCGAAATGCAAAATCAGACTCTAGACAAAGTTTCATGGCAGTCACAAATGAAAGGCTGGGTTCACTATTAAAATATATAGAGTACAACAGAATATCTATAGTTTGCTCAATAATTCTTAAACTTATGTTAGAGCAATGGTTTTGTCTCCTGCTGTCTCAGCAGTGGTATTTGTGTCCTGTAGGTAATTATCTCATTTGCATTTGAATCTCTTAATGCTCCTGTTGGACACTGCAAAATTTCTTGGCAGTTTCTTCTACAATCCAATTATCTTGCACGCAATGTAATGCTTCCTTGTGCCCTCTGTTCAATAACAAATACAAAGGTCATAATGACTTATACTGTATACTGAAACAAAATACTCCCTAAATATTTTTTAAAAAAAAGGAAAATATTTAAATATTTATGTTACACACTTCTTCTCCAACAATGCTGTACCTTTGTTAAAGCAAAATTACACTGAGTAATTTCTAGAATAAAAAGAAGAAAAGCAGCAAAAAGGAATGAGAAAACTGAAGTCATCCTCAGTGAGAGAAGCAGTTAAAATGTCGGCTGTTGGGATCCCGGTGTCCAGTAGAACCGACACCAGAATCCCGTCAGCCGGTGAAATACTGGCACAGGAAATCCCTCCAGCCGCCTGTTTTTCCCACGCTGTTGGTGGGTCCATGCCACCAACAGAGTGGGAATAGAACCCGTGGCAAGGGAGCTGCCTCACTGCCGGGATTCCGTCAGACAGGATGCCGCTGTCCGTATAATGAAAGCTGGCATCCCGTCTACCGGGATATCATAGCTGACCCCTCAGTGATGTGCAGTCAGGGTAGGCACTGCCTCACCTGTCATACTCCAGAATACTCTAGAGTTTTGACTTTAAAAATGATTAGAATAGTACAAAGAAGATATTTAAAATGTATACATTTAATCTTTGTAGTATTCTAATTATTTTTATAGTCAAAACTCGCCTATATACCCGACACCATCCAGAATCCCGACGTCGAAACGCCAAATGGGCCAGGACACTGACGCCAGATCCCCGACAGCCGGCATCCTGACTGAAAGTATGGCTGCAAGGTTAGGTTTAGGGCTGGGGGAGGGGGGTTAGGTTTAGGCATCGAGTGGGGGGTTAGGGTTAGGCTACAGGTGTGAAGGGGGGGGGTTAGGGTTAGGCTGTGGAGAGTGCGGGTTAGGGACCCCTGGGGGGGTTAGGGTCAGGCTGTGGGGATGGGGGTTAGGTTTAGGCACCACCGGGGGGTGAATAGGGTTAGGCACAAATGGGGGAGGTTAGGGTTAGGTTACAGGTAGGTAGGTTACACACCCATGTCAGTGTTTTGCTAATCGAGAACCCGGCGTCAGTATTTCGAGTCGGTATAACATACTGATTCCCAGTACCGTAACTAGGCATTTTAGCGCTGTGTGCAAGAGACGCCATTGGCGCGCCCCCCCCCCATGTAAGATAGGGGCAGTGCGCGCTGTAGGCGTGCGGAAAATATATAGGGGCATGGCTTCATGGGAAGGGGCGTGGTCACAAAATAATACCAATCCATACTACGGTGCACAGTAGTCTCCATTATTCAAATTACGCTGCACAGTAGCGCTACTACACCAGGTAGAGCCCCTTTTACACATTACAGCAGACAGTCCCCCTTTTTACACATTACAGCAGACAGCGTCCCCTTTTTACACATTACGGCAGACAGCATCCCCTTTTTACACATTACAGCAGACAGCGTCCCCGTTTTTACACATTACGGCAGACAGCATCCCCTTTTTACACATTACGGCAGGCACAGTCCCCCTTTTTACACATAACGGCAGTCAGTCCCCCTTTTTACATATTGCGGCAGGCACAGTCCCCCTTTTTACACATAACGGCAGCCAGTCCCCCTTTTTACACATTGCGGCAGACAGCGCCCCCCTTTTTACACATTACGGCAGACAGCGTCCCCATTTTTACACATTACGGCAGACAGCGCCCTCTTTTTACACATTACGGCAGACAGCGTCCCCTTTTTACACATTATGGCAGCCAGTCCCCCTTTTTACACATTGCGGCAGGCACAGTCCCCCTTTTTACACATAACGGCAGCCAGTCCCCCTTTTTACACATTGCGGCAGACAGCGTCCCCCTTTTTACACGTAACGGCAGCGAGTCCCCCTTTTTACACATTGCGGCAGACAGCATCCCCCTTTTGACACATAACGGCAGTCAGTCCCCCTTTTTACACTTTGCGGCAGGCACAGTCCTCCTTTTTACACGTAACGGCAGCCAGTCCCCCTTTTTACACATTGCGGCAGACAGCATCCCCCTTTTTACACATAACGGCAGCCAGTCCCCCTTTTTACACATTGCGGCAGGCACAGTCCCCCTTTTTACACATAACGGCAGGAACAGTCCCCATATTTACACATAATGGCAGCCAGTCCCCCTTTTTACACATTGCAGCAGACAGCGTCCCCCTTTTTACACGTAACGGCAGCCAGTCCCCATTTTTACACATTGCGGCAGGCACAGTCCCCCCATTTACACGTAACGGCAGCCAGTCCCCCTTTTTACACATTGCGGCAGACAGCGTCCCCCTTTTTACACATAACGGCAGGCACAGTCCCCCTTTTTACACGTAACGTCAGGCACAGTCCCCCTTTTAACACATTACGGCAGGCACAGTCCCCCTTTTTACACATTACGGCAGGCACAGTCCCCCTTTTTACACATAACGGCAGGCACAGTCCCCCTTTTTACACATAACGGCAGGCACAGTCCCCCTTTTTACACATTGCGGCAGGCACAGTCCCCCTTTTTACACATAAAGGCAGACAAGATAGAGAGAGACAGAGAGAGAGAGAGACACAGAGATATACTTACCATCTCTCCTGCTGGCAGTCAGGCTCCTCGTGCTGGCAGCTCCGGAGGCAGGGGAGAAGGAGGAGGAGGGAGGGGAACTGGAGCCGCAGCAGCGCTATTTCATTGGTAGTAGCGCCGCTGCAGCACTCCCCTCTCCTTCCGTATTGGCTGCCCGGCGCTGCTGTGGATGCAGGGATGAAGGAACCACATCCCAGCATCCACAGCAGCGCCGGGCAGCCAATACGGAAGGATAGGGGACTGCTGCAGCGGCGCTTGCTACCAATGAAATAGCGCTGCTGCGGCTCCAGTCCCCCTCCCTCCTCCTCCTTCTCCGCTGCCCGGCGCTGCTCTCTCCTCCACAGCGCGGCGGCGGCGCACGGTGCACACAGCAGAGGCGGCATGTAATGAGTCAATTTGACTCATTACATGCCGCTGGCCATTGCGCCCTCAGGGCAACTGCGCTGTGTGCCAGGCCCTGCTGATTCCATATATATATATGTATGTATGTTTATATATGTGTGTGTGTGTGTGTGTGTGTGTGTGTGTGTGTGTGTGTGTGTGTGTGTGTGTGTGTGTGTGTGTGTTTTGTGTATTGTATGTATGTATATATATATATATATATTCTAAATACAGAAACAAAAGAAGGGGTCGCACATAAGTGAATGAGACTCGTACCAAGGTTCTTATCCGTGTGGACTGGTTACTACATGATGTATACAGAATAAAATCTTGTTAGCAGAAATTAAGGATGCCCTTCTGCCGGCGCAGCTTACGATCGTGACAGCTGCGTGTGACGCCATGCAGCTGCCCCGATCACACCTTTGTTCGCACCACACCGCCCCCCGTTTGCCGGCCTCCGCCCCTGCTACACTCTGTCTCCGCCACCCCTCCCCCGCCCCGCGACCACCTGTGACTGCGCCCACAACGTTTTTGTAATTTTTGCGGTTGGATCGCACACTGTGATCCTACCTGAATTACCCACACTGTACGGGCCCCAGTATGGAGACTGATGGCATGGGACCATTAGAGTTGTGAATATGCCCCAGCATGTTCAGGGCAGTCTTGTTTGGCTGGGGAGAGAGACAGCTGCCACGGAGCAGCAGTATCCTCTCTCTCCCTGCCCAATGTGATACTGACATAGGCCTTTCAGCCACCCTAGGCCCGGGTAAGTATTACCTGCCCAACCCCTCTCTGTGCCTCTGCATCTGCTCCATAGCATTGAGTATTACATGGTTAGGGGTGGTGGGTATGGTCCTCTGTACTCCTACCCTCTACGTAGACCTGGGCTCGGCTACTAGTTTGTACTCCCTCCTTTTTTGACAAACTCAGAAGAGCAAGGCACAGGCCATATCTGAGCCAAGGGGATCATGCACGCACATGCATATGAAAACGTCATTCCAGATCCATGTATGCTTAAAAGAAGTCTGCTCTGTTTGTCTTGGGGGGGCAGGATATTATCCATAATGCTCTAAAGCCTGGTGAAGCACTGTTCTGCCCTGCACCATTTCATCACTCTCTGTCTAGCTCCATGGGGGACATTCCGACACGTTCGCACGCAGCGGTTTTTCGCTGCTGTGCGAACGGGTGCGGAATGCGCAGGCGCAGCGGGCGCAGGGCGTGTGTGCGATGTTGCCCGGCGACAGGGGTTGCCGGGTTACGTTGCGGCTTCCGACGGGAGCGGTCGCAGCGGCGACCGCTAAGAAGATTGACAGCAAGGAGGCGTGGAGGGGCGGATCCGGACCGTTGGAGACCGTTTTCGGGTAGTGGTGAGTAAAACGCAGGCATGTCCAGGACAACGGAGGGTGGAGGAGTGACGTCAAAGCCGGGCCCATCATCGCTGGATCCATCGCACAGGGTATGTCCAGGGCTAGTCTTCTTCTGCTTGAATTTTTTTTTAGCTTAGCAGGGCTGCACAAGCGATCGCAGCCCTGCAAAGCTAACATACTCTCCCCCATAGTCGTGGACTATTGATCGCAGCAGCAGCTAAAAGTTGCTAGCTGCGATCAACTCGGAATGACCACCCATGTTTGGTGCTACAGCCCACTCACATGCATGATTGCAATGTCTGAATTCCCCACTCCTTTGCTGCTCTGTGGACCAGTGCTTCTAGAATCTAGTCCTCTGGAGACACTAACAGTGCCTGCTAGAGCATAGTCATATTCATTACTGACACATTGTAAAATATGTACAGGTGACTTATTATTTCACTTGTGAGTCTGGGAGGAGACATGGAAAACATGCACTGTTAGTGTGTCCCGAGGACTGCATTTGAGTTGCAATGCTGTACAAGGCCGCCATCAGTGGGGTACTGTCCAAACAGAAAGGGGTGCCCACCCCTTGCTCCTACTACAATACCTGGAGAGCAGCACCAGGCTGTGCAAGGACAGCAGGTCAATGCACATGGAGGACTTCTTAAAAATGAAATGTTCCTGTATATCAGCAACATTCCACCGATGTGTGAGGTCATGGCTGCGCGTAGGTGGGGACTTCCTTTTTGTCAGTCCCTGGCCCCACAATTTTTGATAGCTGCACGCGCTGCTGTATACTAACCATGGGAAGTTGGAGAAGTAGACCACGCATGCATACTGGCATGGCAGGGTGAAGTTATCGCATTAACAAATCGCATGGATCGCCTCCTTTCGGAGCCCTGTATCTGCATGTGTTTTTAATAAATGTACATACTCAGGGACATACTGTATGTATCAAAGCTTGGAGAGAAATACAGTGGAGAGAGATAAAGTACCAAGCAATCAGATTCTAACTCTTATTTTTCAAACAGAGCCTGTAACATGTCAGTTAGGAGCTGATTGCTGGTACTTTATCTCCATCCACTTTATCTCTATGCATGTTTTGATACATATGTCCTTTAAATTCTTATTGCCACAATAAGCGGCAATAAGAATTGCCCCTAGGTAACTACCACTGTGACATTGAAACATAGAATTTGATGGTAGATAAAAACCTCGTGGCCCATTTAGTCTGCCCCTTGTTATTTTATCCTTTTGGCAACTTCAACCCTATGTGTTCCTTAGGTCTTTGTAGGGATATTCTTTTGTCTATCCCAAGCACGCTTAAATTGTTCTACTGTCTCTAATGGGAGGCAATTCTACTTATACTACGTTATAGCTTTTACACATTTTCAATTCATGATTTATAATCTATTGTGGAATGAATAAATTATAATGGTTGTTTTATCACAAATACTTTTTCTTCCAATTGCACCGTCCGTAATCATCACCTCATATTTCTGGTGAGGCCCTATACTCTTGTTTATTTTATAAATTGTATATAAACAGCCTTTATTCGATGTTGGTCTGTGGTGCCCCCTGGTGGATGAGAGTTTTTCTCATATTATCTCTGATTAGTCATATTGATCGTTACTTAATATTGTTACATTTTTTTAAAATATATTTTAATAGCTGTGTTTGTATAGAAGCCTAGGGATTTATATGGAAATGATATGTTAAATAAGAGAAGTCCATTAGATTAGCTGTTGATGTATATTCTATGATAATGCCTTCATACATTCTGGAGATACTTTATTTTTTATGTGGTTAGGGGCCTTTCCTGCAACTTTATTTTGATAAATATGACTCTATTGAAGTCTGTAATGGTAGATATACTGCATACAGTGTTTTAAGGGAGGCACCCTTGTGCAGATTCCGGGTGGGCCCCCTCCTCTCCACAGCGCCGCAGGCTCCGGCTCTGTGCTGGAGTCTTCTGCGTAAGCGCAGGTCTCTGGAAACATGGCGCTTGCCATGGTCCGGAGACTAATTATCTACTGTGCATGCGTAGCAGACATATTGGATGTGATTTTTTTGCTTTGACAGCTGTGGCTGCAGCTCGTCGCGGGACTCCAGAAAGGTGAGTATTAAAATAAACTGGGTACAATGTGTGCAGTGTGGGACACCCTGGACCCAGGGGCCCAAGTGCACTGGGGCCCGGGACTCACAAAACAGGCAGCCCCCCCCAAATCCCCCCCCCATAAAATATACATATATAAAGCATATAAAATAAATATATATATACACACACACTTTCTCTCTCCCACTCACTCTCCCTCAACTTACCTATCACACAGGCTGGCCGGACTGTAGCAGCCTGGTCCCGTGTAGCTCCGCCCCCTACATTTGTGAAGCTCCGCCCTTTTTTCATTACAAGATCTGGCACTGTAACAGGAGGGGGGATAGTATGCTGCAAGCTTCTATTGAAAAGTCTCTGCAAAAATGGCTGCCGCCTCAGAGGAGACCGTTATTAAAGATACTAGAGGAGCCCTAGACACAACTGAGCCTCCTCTAGTATCTTTAATAACTATCTCCTCTGAGGCAGTGGCCATTTTTGGAGGGACGTTGACAATAGAAGCTTGAAGCGTCCTCTCCCCCTCCTTTGACAATGCCAGAACTCGGTAATGAAAAGTGGGCGGAGCATCGCGGTGGGCGGGCGGCGGCAGGAGCGGCCCGGGCCCTCTCCTCTCTGTTAGAGAGGCCGGGCCCAGGACATCTGTGCCTGCAGCACCCGACTGATGGCAGGCCTGACTGCATATACATTAGAAATATATGAATATGGTTTCTTTTTGATATTGCAGAGTAATATAGGCACACACTCTAACCAGTGGTGTTGGTTTACTGATAGATCGCAGTGGGCCATGTGGCCTGAATATAATCAAGTGCCCAAGAGCTGTTACTTTGTTGTGTGTGTGTGGCCAGAGCCATGTGGGTGTGTACACCCCACTAAACTATCTGCCCCAGTGTCTCCATAAACTTGTATTTCTATTTTAGGGGCAAAATTATGCAATATGAATTTATTGCATAGTTTTGTCAGAAAAATATAAATACAAGTTTAATATTATGATTAATGGACGTCACGACCATGTCGCAAGCTACGTGTCTTGTCATAATTTTGCCATCATGACAATAGGCATATTTTTATGGGCAGGCCTAGAGCTGTCATCCCATTCGCCTCATTTTTAATCTGGCCCTGAATAGATAGATAGCAATTCAGACAGGATGTCATTTGTCATTTCTCAGTATGCTGACAGAGGCCCTCATTCCGAGTTGTTCGCTCGCTAGCTGCTTTTAGCAGCATTGCACGCGCTAGGCCGCCTCCCTCTTGGAGTGTATCTTAGTTTAGCAGAATAGCGGACGAAAGATTAGCAGAATTGCTACTAAATATTTTCTTGCAGTTTCTGAGTAGCTCCAGACCTACTCCTAGATTGCGATCACCTCAGTCCGTTTAGTTCCTGGTTTGACGTCACAAACATGCCCTGCGTTCGGCCAGCCACTCCCCCGTTTCTCCAGACACTCCCGCGTTTTTCCCTTACACGCCTGCGTTTTTTAGCACACTCCCGGAAAACACTCAGTTACCACCCAGAAACGCCCCTTTCCTGTCAATCACTCACCGATCAGCAGAGCGATTGAAAAGCGCCGCAGGATACACAGCAAATCTACTAAGTTTTTAGTTAAATAACTAAGCGCATGCGCCCTGGAAAATCGGCAACGAGCGAACAACTCGGAATGAGCACCAGTGTTACTTGCTCACATCATAAACATCCTTTGTGATGTCACTCAGCTTTGGTAAAAAAAAGTTAACCAAAGAATAGTTAAAAGGGGCTGGTGCCCAAAACAGGAGAAACATCAATAAATAAATATAATACATTTATTAAAACAAACACAATATATGCAATACTGATCTCCCTGGAAAAACAACCTTGGAAAAAAACAATATAGATGGCCTGAATAAACCCATGTATACTGTGTCTAAAGGCTAATTGACCCGCTGGCGGGGTGGGTGCATTTTGACTGACATCCTACTATGTAAAAGAAAACCTTCCCCGCTCGTGCATGCATTGCAGACATCTGTATTGGCAATTCCACTGAAAGTCACTTGATAGATGGATTTCTTATGCTGCATCTCAGCTCTGCTGGAAGCTTAATTACATTACAATATTGGGGGTCATTCCGACCCGATCGCTCGCTGCACTTGTTCGCAGCGATCGGGTCGGAACTGCGCATGCGCCGGCGCCGCAGTGTGCCAGAGCATGCCAGACGGCTGAAGGCTATCGTTCCCTAGCGATCACCTCTGCCTGTCAATCATGATGGGCGTGAGGGGGTGCTGGGCGGGAGGGGGCGGCGTTTGGCCACCGTTTTGGGGGCGCAGTCCGGCCAACGCAGGCATGGCCGGACCGTGCAGGGTCGGGCCACAGCAGCAGCATAACGTCACATGCAGCCGCTGCGACCAGGGGCAGCGACGAGCAGTAGCTGCGCTGGGCGGGAGTTACTCAACAGATGGGGCGGTTGTCCAGGAGACCCCAGTATAGTGCCAGATACACATAATGACCCAGTATAGTGCCACTGTGCCAGATATACATAATGACCCAGTATAGTGCCAGATACATATAATGACCCAGTATAGTGCTAGATACACATACGCCCCCAGTAGTGTCAGATACACAGATGCCCCCCCTTAGTGCCAGATACACATGTTCCCCCAGTAGTGCCAGATACACAGATGCCCCCAGTAGTGCTAGATACACATATGCCCCCAATAGTGCTGGATACACATACGCCCTCAGTAGTGCCAAATACACATACTCCCCCAGCAGTGCAATGCCAGATACACATATGCTGCCCCCAGCAGTGGCAGACACACATACGCCCCCAGTAGTGCAGTGCCAGATACACATATTCCCACAGTAGTGCAGTGCCAGATACACATATGCCCCAATAGTGCCAGATACATATACAACCCAGTAGTGCAGTGCCAGATACACATATTACTCCAGTAGTGCAGTGCCAGATACACATACACCCCAGTAGTGCAGCGCCAGATACATATATGCTGCCCCAACAGTGCCAGATACACATACACCCCCAGCAGTGCAGTGACAGATACACATATGCTGCCCCCAACAGTGCCAGATACATATACGCCCCCAGTAGTGCAGTGCCAGATACACATATGCCGCCGGTAGTGCAGTGCCAGATACACATATGCCCTCAATAGTTCCAGATACACATACACCCCCAGTAGTGCAGTGCCAGATACACATATGCCCCCAGCAGTGCCAGTTACACATACGCCCCCAGTAGTGCAGTACCACATATACATATGCCCTCACAGGGCCAGATACACAGATACTGCCCCCACAGTACCAGATACACAGATACTGCCCCCACAGTGCCATATACACAGATACTGCCCCCACAGTGCTGCTCACCACCGCCGCCTGGGCTCTGCTGCTGCTCCTGTGTCTGGGGCCACTGACTCTGCCTCACACAGGCAGACACTTGGCATCACCCAAGCTCTGCTGCCACTCCCGCTGCTACTGCTGCTCTACTGCAGCACACGCCTCTCCTCCCCTCAGTCCGACTCTGACTGTGGGCCATATACAGCGGGATGGTATACAGCTAGCTCTCCAATTCTGATTACACTTTTGGACAGCTCAATGGCATGTCTTAGTACAAGGGTAGGGGTGGCAGGTGATCCATGTAACCCACTCCTCCAGAATGAGGTCAGGCTTCACCATTCATAAAACCACAGGATGCATGACAGTATGACAGGAGAGAGGGGCATATTGGTGACTAGAACATAGAACGCTGGGATGGAAGTCATTGCTAAGTAGCACATATACAGAACCCTGTACTGATATCAATACTCAACACATAGAGGGGAGGCAATCACAAGACTGCCAGTCAGGATCTCTCTCTCCCTCTCCCTGACCCCTGACGCCATCTCTCTCTCTCTCTCTCTCTCTCTCTCTCGTTCTTTCTCCTCTCTCTCTTTATGTCTCCCGGACACCCTTTCTCTCTCTGACACCCTCTTTCTCTCTCACTGTTCTCTCTTTCTCCTTGATACTGTCTCTCTCTCTCTCTCTCTTTCTCCCCTCTCTCCCCCCTCTCTCTCTCTCTGCCTGATGCCCTCTTTTTACATCCTTACCTGCATTTTACTATCTATTAGCAATCTATCATCTATCTAGCTAGCTATCTAATCCAATCTATCTCTACTCATCTAACATTATTTTATATAATATTCTACATAGAAGTGATCTTTCTACCAAAGCTGTATGACATCACAAAGGCTGTTTACAATTAATCAAGTCGTATACAGTAGTTAGCATAGTTATTACAATCTATTTATCATCTATCAAATCTAATCTATCTATCTCTATTTGGCTAACATTATTTTCATATAATATTTATGTTAAAATAGGTATACCTTACATTGTGAGATGTCATAATAGCAGATACAGTTGATAATGGCAGTTCTCTACATAAAAGTGACCTTTCTACCAAAGCTGTATGACATCACAAAGGCTGTTTATGATGAATGCAAGTCACATGGTCAGCATACTGAGGTTAAAAATCACATCCTTGCCTGCATTTTGCTATTGCTATCTATCTATCTATCTATCTATCTATCTATCTATCTATCTATCTATCTATATCTATTTTAGCAATTAGGTTAAAACAAGCTTACATTACACAGTCAGTAGACATACTCTATTACCAGATACAGTTGATAACTGACAGTTCTATAGCAAATCACATGATTAACCTACTGAGATTATAAATCACACCGGACCTGCATTTCACTATTTTTATCTATCTATCTATCTATCTATCTATCTATCTATCTATCTATCTATCTATCTATCTATCTATCTATCTCTATTCATCTAACATTATTTTCATATAATATTTAGGTTAAATAGCCATACCTTACGTGAGATGTCATATCAGCAGATACAGTTGATAACTGACAATTCTCTACACAGAAGTGACCTTTCTATCAAAGCTGAGTGACATCACAAAGGCTGTTTATAAATTATGCAAGTCACATGACCATCATATAGAGGTGAAGGGCTGTTTTCTTGGCACAACTGAAGCCATAGTGTATGAGGACACATTTGTATTAACAGATAAAGTGGTCTATTTACTAAGCCTTGGAGAGAGATAAAGTAAACAGAGATAAAGTACCAGCCAATCAGCTCATATCTGCCATGTTACAGGCTGGATTTGAAAAATGACAGTTAAGAGCTGACTGGCTGGTACTTTATCTCTGTTTTGAGGTTATAAATGACATCCTACTTGCATTTCACTATTGCAGTCTATCTATCTATCTATCTATCTATCTATCTATCTATCTATCTATCTATCTATCTATCTATCTATCTATCTATCTATCTATCTATCTATCTATCTATCTAGGACGTGCGGCTAGTACCAGAGCCAGATTTACACACAATATATGAGCCCAATGGCTCATGTGGGCAGTATACACAGGTGCAGCAGTATCTACTGCTGGAAATTTGGTGAGTTTTGATCAGAGCTGTGTGGAAAGATAGGCAGGGGAGGCAATGTGTCACCTGCCATAGACTTTTTACTCAAGAGTTTTGAGTATAAAAATGATTAAATTAATACAAAGAAGGTATTTCTAATAAATTATTTGTATTTTACATACATTTTATATAGTCAAAACTCTGGTGTATACATTAGTATGATGGGAAAGGCTCTGCCTCATCTGCCTCACACGTCACTGCTATCTATCTATATTCATCAAACATTTTCACATAACATTTAGGTTAAAATAGGCATACCTTACATTGTGGAATGAAATGTCATATCAGCAGATACAGTTCATAACTGACAGTTCTTAACAGAGAAATGATCTTTCAGCCATAGCTGTGTGACATCATAAAGGATGTTTATGATGTAAGCAAGTCACATGGTCAGCATACTGAGGAGAAAAATCACATCCTGCATGCATTTTGCTATTGTTGCCTGTCTATTTATAATCTGTCTGTCTGTCTGTCTGTCTGTCTGTCTGTCTGTCGGTCTGTCGGTCTGTCTGTCTATCTTTATCCTCATTTCTTATATAGTATTCAAATTTGAATGTGTGTCTGTGCCACTTATTATTTTGAGACAGGAGTGAGCACAGTGCTTTGACTTACTAATACAATCTTAATAAATGATGCTGTGTTATTTGAATGAATATTAAATAGCAGTGGTTTTAATAAGTAACTGTCCATAGCAAGTGTATTCTGGCTCACATTCCTCTTAGTAAATGCTTAGAAACACTACACAGCAGTCTGAGCAAATTCGGATGTTGAGGTAGATGCACAGTAGATGCTCATATTCAGTTCTCTGTGATGTTTAGCTGCACAAATGACAGTGGAATGAGGTATCCCAGGGAGGCAATCACGAGACCGCTTGTTGGGATCCCGGCGGTCTCAATGTCAACGCCAGAATCCTGACAGGTGGTGAAATGCCACCGCCGTAATTCCTGGCAACACAGGCTTTTTTCCATCTGTGGGTGTCCACGACCCGCTGCCGGCATACTGGTGGCTAGGATCCCGGCTGCCGGTAATAGGTATGTATTCCATATCCCAATGTAGCCAATTTTGGTGGTTGAGAAGTGCTGCGGCCATCTTCTACAACTGAGTAGCCCCCAGGCCAGTCTCTCTAGAACGTGCAATGTATATACAGCGATAGCATTTTACAAATAATAGATAACCATAAGCACACTTTAGGAATCATTTCTGTTGTGTAAAGCTATAAAGGAACCGTATTTAAAATGAAGAGAGCTATATTTATTTTTCTGTACTGTTATGCCGTGATACCTCACATATAGTCCCAGCTGAGCCTGTTTTCTGTCAGCCAGTATAAAACTGCTGATATTAGTCCCGGTGGTCAGTTTATGAGAGAATGCTGGGCACATGTAGAACCATCCAGGCCCATGTGTTTTGATCAGTGTGCATTGTTATACAGTACGTTCATTTATCAGGACCCTGGTAACAGCAAAAGTTAGTGTTGTTTCCCCTGTGTAAAACTGATAATGTCACTGCCTCTGTGGTATAAATACCAACACTGCCCTCATTACAGCAGTTCAGACAACTGGAAATGTTTTTAAAAGGTCTTATCCTGCTTTTTGTGCTGTCAGTAGCACAGGCAACCTCACCCCAGCACATCATCCATCCCAAGTTTCTGCACCTGGGTAGGTAACTCTATTACCCTGTACATAATGTTTTATTTTTTGCTTTAGAGTTAAAATATATCATCAATTATTTTATTTCTTAATGTTTTCAGTTTTTATTTCTTTTCTCATGAATATGGCAGATTTTACATGTGTTATGGCATTGTGGCACATTGATACCTAGAGAGAAAATACATTGGTTTATTTTTTATATTGACTGCAGAATATATGTTAAAAAAAAACATGATTCTTTATACAGTTGTGTGTAGTTTACAGAGACTCAGAGCATTGGTGACAGAGGGTTCTAGCAAGAAGATCCCTCAGGGTTTACTGATGGGTAAACACACGCGTTTTTGCTACTGAGCCATCTGCTGAGTGCTGGATGTAGTATAATAGTGCTATTATTTTACATAATCATGCATCATTTCAGTGCAGAGGGCAATGTCCACATTATGAAATGAATTAATAATATATAATAAATATGTTTATTCCATCCAGAGGATAGTGTACAATTAGCACCAAAATGTCAGTTGTGCATTATGTGCATTCCCCTTTATACTTACTGTATGTAGATATTCAGAAGGCTGATCAAACTGTGAACAACATCACCTTGATAAATGGCTCACCTTTTACTATACACATAGACATGGAATATAGGGGGTCATTCCGAGTTGATCACTCGCTGGCTAGTTTTAGCAGCCGTGCAAACGCTATGCCGCCGCCCACTGGGGAGCGTATTTTAGCTTAGCAGAAGTGCAAACGCTTGTGCAGCCGAGCTCTTCAAAAACAGTTTGTGCAGTTTCAGAGTAGCTCTAAACCTACTCAGCGCTTGCGATCTCTTCAGCCTATTCGTGTCCGGATTTGACGTCATACACCCACCCAGCGAACGCCCAGCCATGCCTGCGTTTTTTCAAACACGCCTGCGTTTTTGCAAACACTCCCTGAAAACGGTCAGTTGACACCCAGAAATGCCCCCTTCCTGTCAATCTTCTTGCAACCTCCAGTGCGACTGAAAACTTCGCTAGAACCTGTGCACAACCACAACAGGCTTTGTACCCGTACGTCGCGCGTGTGCATTGCGCCGCATATGCATGCACAGAAATGCTGATTTTTAGCTTGATCGCTGCGCTGCGAACAATGGCAGCCAGCGATCAACTAGGAATGACCCCCATAGTAAACTTAGTAATGTAGAAACATAGAATGTGACGGCAGATAAGAACCACTTGGCCCATCTAGTCCGCCACTTTTTTTTAACCTTTAGGTAACCTCAACCCAATTTGAATAGAACTTATTAATGTAGATCTGTTTGAGATTGATTGTATATTAGTTGTACTTCCTAATGACATGGTGGCACCATGGCAGGGTAATGTTGCACCTACAGTATGTACGGAAGTGTTCTGTGATAAAAACAAGGTTGCTCCGTGGTGGCATTAATCAGAATATTAACTGAAAATATATTCTAATTTATTGAAATGCAGAGACATGAAAGTAAGCTGAATAATTATAATAATATCAGTCTGTTCTGCTTGTCCTATCATAAGCATATCCCAAATTGAGCATTAAACAAGCTAAACTGTTTGGTAAGATTTTGGTCTTCAACCCAGCCAAACGGTCTGTTCTAATTCAGGTTCTATGACATAATAATCTATCATACCAGAAATTCTCCCGTGTAGATCCCAATGTCA
Source organism: Pseudophryne corroboree (assembly GCF_028390025.1). Classification (NCBI taxonomy): domain Eukaryota; kingdom Metazoa; phylum Chordata; class Amphibia; order Anura; family Myobatrachidae; genus Pseudophryne; species Pseudophryne corroboree. The sequence continues at coordinate 223,324,044 of NC_086446.1, forward strand.
ACAGAGTTTATAGACACCTAAGAAATTGCAGGAAAGAGAGTGAACAAAAATGAAAGGGAAGCAGATGCTCCTATAGTCTCCCTTATGCACAAGGGCTAATGGGTGCATGGTAGGTTTTTGTTTATTGTAAAAGCATAAATGTAGTAGCATGACACTACTGAAACAACAATAATACTACTACAATAAAACAAGTGCAATGTGTTGAAATAGATCATTTTGTGGACACAGACTTGGTTATGAACACCCACTCCCTTCCCAAGCACACACACACATCAACCACAACATAAAACTCAGCTATAAACAGTAGAATGTATGCAATGCCAGTTCCTCCCATCTTCTTGGCCACCTACAGAAGTTACTTACTGAAATATAGGCAGCATCTTATGTATGTATATATTTATCATATTCTTGCATGCACTTAGCTTAGTGCCGTACAAAGTGAGCCTCAGGATGATTGATCTTATTAAGCATTTTTCTTTGATGTTACCCACACTTGTATTGTCACCAGGGATGGACTGAGGGGCGAAATTGGCCCTGGCATGTGCATGCACACGCTTGGCTTCAACGCACGTGCACATGACAGGGGCACGCATGCCACGAAAGGTGGCGCGCAGACACTACAAGGGGGCGTACCATGATTAAGGGGTGTGTGGACTCACGGTACGCCCCCATTTCCATGGAGATGGATGAGTGGGGGGGGGGGGGGCGCGACACGGCACACGGGGTTTGATGCGCGTCAGGGAGGCGTGTACTCGCGGCACACCTCCATTTCCATGGAGACGGGAGGGTGTGCGGGCCAGTGGCCAGAGCAGACAGCGTGGCCTTCCCAGCTCTTTGTGTGACAGGACCGGCCCGCCAGCCCATGAGCCCTTCCAGCATTTGCCAGAAGTGCCAGATGGGCAGTCCGTTCCTGGTCGTCACGGGGGCGTACCATGATTAAGGGGTGTGTGGACTCACAGTACGCCCCCATTTCCATGGAGATGGATGAGTGGGGGGGGGCGCGACACGGCACACAGGGTTTGATGCGCGTCAGGGAGGCGTGTACTCGCGGCACACCTCCATTTCCATGGAGACGGGAGGGTGTGCGGGCCAGTGGCCAGAGCGGACAGCGTGGCCTTCCCAGCTCTTTATGTGACAGGACCGGCCCGCCAGCCCATGAGCCCTTCCAGCATTTGCCAGAAGTGCCAGATGGGCAGTCCGTTTCTGGTCGTCACCTTCCCATGAATAATGGAATATACATGCTGCTATACAGCTAAGCATATGGTTTAAATGGCCATTTCCACATCATCAAAGTTGGGGTTATCACTGAGATCACTGGTGACTTTCCAAAGTTTTGCCCACTTTAACTGCATAGTGAATTTCCATGTGGTATAATTCTCTGAACCCATCAGTTTGGCAAATCCAATGCACTGGGTCAAGGGGGGTAATTCAGATCTGATCGCAGCAGCAAATTTGTTAGCTAATGGACAAAACCATGTGCACTGCAGAGGGGGGGGGGGCAGATATAACATGTGCAGAGAAAGTTAGATTTGGGTGGGTTATTTTGTTTCTGTGCAGGGTTTCTGTGCTGCTTTATTTTTACACTGCAATTTAGATTTCAGTTTCAACACGCTCCACCGAAATCTAACTCTCTCTGCACATGTTATATCTGCACAGGTCATGCATGCACAGCAGCTGAGCCTTAACAGGGCACGCATGGGCGTTCGCAAGGTGGTTGACAGGATGAGGCCACTTGTGGGTGGTAACTGACCGTTTATTGGGAGTGTCCGGAAAAACACAGGCGTGCTCAAGCATTTCCAGGGAGTGTGTCTGACGTCAGCTCCGGCCCCGATCAGACTGTTCTGATCGCACTGTAGGAGTAAGTCCTGAGCTGCTCAGAGACTGCACACAGTGGATTTTTGCAGCTCGGCGTACACATGCGATCACACAATTGCACGGCGAATATACACTAGAGATGAGCGCCTGAAATTTTTCGGGTTTTGTGTTTTGGTTTTGGGTTCGGTTCCGCGGCCGTGTTTTGGGTTCGAACGCGTTTTGGCAAAACCTCACCGAATTTTTTTTGTCGGATTCGGGTGTGTTTTGGATTCGGGTGTTTTTTTCAAAAAACACTAAAAAACAGCTTAAATCATAGAATTTGGGGGTCATTTTGATCCCAAAGTATTATTAACCTCAAAAACCATAATTTACACTCATTTTCAGTCTATTCTGAATACCTCACACCTCACAATATTATTTTTAGTCCTAAAATTTGCACCGAGGTCGCTGTGTGAGTAAGATAAGCGACCCTAATGGCCGACACAAACACCGGGCCCATCTAGGAGTGGCACTGCAGTGTCACGCAGGATGTCCCTTCCAAAAAACCCTCCCCAAACAGCACATGACGCAAAGAAAAAAAGAGGCGCAATGAGGTAGCTGTGTGAGTAAGATTAGCGACCCTAGTGGCCGACACAAACACCGGGCCCATCTAGGAGTGGCACTGCAGTGTCACGCAGGATGGCCCTTCCAAAAAACCCTCCCCAAACAGCACATGACGCAAAGAAAAAAAGAGGCGCAATGAGGTAGCTGTGTGAGTAAGATTAGCGACCCTAGTGGCCGACACAAACACCGGGCCCATCTAGGAGTGGCACTGCAGTGTCACGCAGGATGTCCCTTCCAAAAAACCCTCCCCAAACAGCACATGACGCAAAGAAAAAAAGAGGCGCAATGAGGTAGCTGACTGTGTGAGTAAGATTAGCGACCCTAGTGGCCGACACAAACACCGGGCCCATCTAGGAGTGGCACTGCAGTGTCACGCAGGATGTCCCTTCCAAAAAACCCTCCCCAATCAGCACATGATGCAAAGAAAAAGAAAAGAAAAAAGAGGTGCAAGATGGAATTGTCCTTGGGCCCTCCCACCCACCCTTATGTTGTATAAACAAAACAGGACATGCACACTTTAACCAACCCATCATTTCAGTGACAGGGTCTGCCACACGACTGTGACTGATATGACGGGTTGGTTTGGACCCCCCCCAAAAAAGAAGCAATTAATCTCTCCTTGCACAAACTGGCTCTACAGAGGCAAGATGTCCACCTCATCTTCACCCTCCGATATATCACCGTGTACATCCCCCTCCTCACAGATTATCAATTCGTCCCCACTGGAATCCACCATCTCAGCTCCCTGTGTACTTTGTGGAGGCAATTGCTGCTGGTCAATGTCTCCGCGGAGGAATTGATTATAATTCATTTTAATGAACATCATCTTCTCCACATTTTCTGGATGTAACCTCGTACGCCGATTGCTGACAAGGTGAGCGGCGGCACTAAACACTCTTTCGGAGTACACACTTGTGGGAGGGCAACTTAGGTAGAATAAAGCCAGTTTGTGCAAGGGCCTCCAAATTGCCTCTTTTTCCTGCCAGTATAAGTACGGACTGTGTGACGTGCCTACTTGGATGCGGTCACTCATATAATCCTCCACCATTCTATCAATGTTGAGAGAATCATATGCAGTGACAGTAGACGACATGTCCGTAATCGTTGTCAGGTCCTTCAGTCCGGACCAGATGTCAGCATCAGCAGTCGCTCCAGACTGCCCTGCATCACCGCCAGCGGGTGGGCTCGGAATTCTGAGCCTTTTCCTCGCACCCCCAGTTGCGGGAGAATGTGAAGGAGGAGATGTTGACAGGTCGCGTTCCGCTTGACTTGACAATTTTGTCACCAGCAGGTCTTTCAACCCCAGCAGACTTGTGTCTGCCGGAAAGAGAGATCCAAGGTAGGCTTTAAATCTAGGATCGAGCACGGTGGCCAAAATGTAGTGCTCTGATTTCAACAGATTGACCACCCGTGAATCCTTGTTAAGCGAATTAAGGGCTGCATCCACAAGTCCCACATGCCTAGCGGAATCGCTCCCTTTTAGCTCCTTCTTCAATGCCTCCAGCTTCTTCTGCAAAAGCCTGATGAGGGGAATGACCTGACTCAGGCTGGCAGTGTCTGAACTGACTTCACGTGTGGCAAGTTCAAAGGGCAGCAGAACCTTGCACAACGTTGAAATCATTCTCCACTGCACTTGAGACAGGTGCATTCCACCTCCTATATCGTGCTCAATTGTATAGGCTTGAATGGCCTTTTGCTGCTCCTCCAACCTCTGAAGCATATAGAGGGTTGAATTCCACCTCGTTACCACTTCTTGCTTCAGATGATGGCAGGGCAGGTTCAGTAGTTTTTGGTGGTGCTCCAGTCTTCTGTACGTGGTGCCTGTACGCCGAAAGTGTCCCGCAATTTTTCTGGCCACCGACAGCATCTCTTGCACGCCCCTGTCGTTTTTTAAAAAATTCTGCACCACCAAATTCAAGGTATGTGCAAAACATGGGACGTGCTGGAATTTGCCCATATTTAATGCACACACAATATTGCTGGCGTTGTCCGATGCCACAAATCCACAGGAGAGTCCAATTGGGGTAAGCCATTCCGCGATGATCTTCCTCAGTTGCCGTAAGAGGTTTTCAGCTGTGTGCGTATTCTGGAAAGCGGTGATACAAAGCGTAGCCTGCCTAGGAAAGAGTTGGCGTTTGCGAGATGCTGCTACTGGTGCCGCCGCTGCTGTTCTTGCGGCGGGAGTCCATACATCTACCCAGTGGGCTGTCACAGTCATATAGTCCTGACCCTGCCCTGCTCCACTTGTCCACATGTCCGTGGTTAAGTGGACATTGGGTACAACTGCATTTTTTAGGACACTGGTGAGTCTTTTTCTGACGTCCGTGTACATTCTCGGTATCGCCTGCCTAGAGAAGTGGAACCTAGATGGTATTTGGTAACGGGGGCACACTGCCTCAATAAATTGTCTAGTTCCCTGTGAACTAACGGCGGATACCGGACGCACGTCTAACACCAACATAGTTGTCAAGGCCTCAGTTATCCGCTTTGCAGTAGGATGACTGCTGTGATATTTCATCTTCCTCGCAAAGGACTGTTGAACAGTCAATTGCTTACTGGAAGTAGTACAAGTGGGCTTACGACTTCCCCTCTGGGATGACCATCGACTCCCAGCGGCAACAACAGCAGCGCCAGCAGCAGTAGGCGTTACACGCAAGGATGCATCGGAGGAATCCCAGGCAGGAGAGGACTCGTCAGAATTGCCAGTGACATGGCCTGCAGGACTATTGGCATTCCTGGGGAAGGAGGAAATTGACACTGAGGGAATTGGTGGGGTGGTTTGCGTGAGCTTGGTTACAAGAGGAAGGGATTTACTGGTCAGTGGACTGCTTCCGCTGTCACCCAAAGTTTTTGAACTTGTCACTGACTTATTATGAATGCGCTGCAGGTGACGTATAAGGGAGGATGTTCCGAGGTGGTTAACGTCCTTACCCCTACTTATTACAGCTTGACAAAGGGAACACACGGCTTGACACCTGTTGTCCGCATTTCTGGTGAAATACCTCCACACCGAAGAGCTGATTTTTTTGGTATTTTCACCTGGCATGTCAACGGCCATATTCCTCCCACGGACAACAGGTGTCTCCCCGGGTGCCTGACTTAAACAAACCACCTCACCATCAGAATCCTCCTGGTCAATTTCCTCCCCAGCGCCAGCAACACCCATATCCTCCTCATCCTGGTGTACTTCAACACTGACATCTTCAATCTGACTATCAGGAACTGGACTGCGGGTGCTCCTTCCAGCACTTGCAGGGGGCGTGCAAATGGTGGAAGGCGCATGCTCTTCACGTCCAGTGTTGGGAAGGTCAGGCATCGCAACCGACACAATTGGACTCTCCTTGTGGATTTGGGATTTCGAAGAATGCACAGTTCTTTGCTGTGCTGCTTTTGCCAGCTTGAGTCTTTTCATTTTTCTAGCGAGAGGCTGAGTGCTTCCATCCTCATGTGAAGCTGAACCACTAGCCATGAACATAGGCCAGGGCCTCAGCCGTTCCTTGCCACTCCGTGTGGTAAATGGCATATTGGCAAGTTTACGCTTCTCCTCCGACAATTTTATTTTAGGTTTTGGAGTCCTTTTTTTTCTGATATTTGGTGTTTTGGATTTGACATGCTCTGTACTATGACATTGGGCATCGGCCTTGGCAGACGACGTTGCTGGCATTTCATCGTCTCGGCCATGACTAGTGGCAGCAGCTTCAGCACGAGGTGGAAGTGGATCTTGATCTTTCCCTAATTTTGGAACCTCAACATTTTTGTTCTCCATATTTTAATAGGCACAACTAAAAGGCACCTCAGGTAAACAATGGAGATGGATACTAGTATACAATTATGGACTGCCTGCCGACTGCAGACACAGAGGTAGCCACAGCCGTGAACTACCGTACTGTACTGTGTCTGCAGCTAATATAGACTGGTTGATAAAGAGAAGATGTCTATGTAACTATGTATGTATAAAGAAGAATGAAAAAAAATCCACGGTTAGGTGGTATACAATTATGGACGGACTGCCTGCCGAGTGCAGACACAGAGGTAGCCACAGCCGTGAACTACCGTACTGTACTGTGTCTGCAGCTAATATAGACTGGTTGATAAAGAGAAGATGTCTATGTAACTATGTATGTATAAAGAAGAATGAAAAAAAACCACGGTTAGGTGGTATACAATTATGGACGGACTGCCTGCCGAGTGCAGACACAGAGGTAGCCACAGCCGTGAACTACCGTACTGTACTGTGTCTGCAGCTAATATAGACTGGTTGATAAAGAGAAGATGTCTATGTAACTATGTATGTATAAAGAAGAATGAAAAAAATCCACGGTTAGGTGGTATTACAATTATGGACGGACTGCCTGCCGAGTGCAGAGACACAGAGGTAGCCACAGCCGTGAACTACCGTACTGTGTCTGCTGCGACTGGATGATAAATGATATAAAAAATATATATATATCACTACTGCAGCCGGACAGGTATATATTATATATTATATAATGACGGACCTGCTGGACACTGTCTGTCAGCAGAATGAGTTTTATTTTTATAGAATAAAAAAAAAACAAACACACAAGTGAAGTCACACGACGAGTGTTTAACTTTTTCAGGCAATCACAATATAAGTATACTACTAACTATACTGGTGGTCAGTGTGGTCAGGTCACTGGTCAGTCACACTGGCAGTGGCACTCCTGCAGCAAAAGTGTGCACTGTTTAATTTTAATATAATATGTACTCCTGGCTCCTGCTATAACCTATAACTGGCACTGCAGTAGTGCTCCCCAGTCTCCCCCACAATTATAAGCTGTGTGAGCTGAGCAGTCAGACAGATATATAATATATATAGATGATGCAGCACACTGGCCTGAGCCTGAGCAGTGCACACAGATATGGTATGTGACTGACTGAGTCACTGTGTGTATCGCTTTTTTCAGGCAGAGAACGGATATATTAAATAAACTGCACTGTGTGTCTGGTGGTCACTCACTATATAATATATTATGTACTCCTGGCTCCTGCTATAACCTATAACTGGCACTGCAGTAGTGCTCCCCAGTCTCCCCCACAATTATAAGCTGTGTGAGCTGAGCAGTCAGACAGATATATATAATATTATATATAGATAATAGATGATGCAGCACACTGGCCTGAGCCTGAGCAGTGCACACAGATATGGTATGTGACTGACTGAGTCACTGTGTGTATCGCTTTTTTCAGGCAGAGAACGGATATATTAAATAAACTGCACTGTGTGTCTGGTGGTCACTCACTATATAATATATTATGTACTCCTGGCTCCTGCTATAACCTATAACTGGCACTGCAGTAGTGCTCCCCAGTCTCCCCCACAATTATAAGCTGTGTGAGCTGAGCAGTCAGACAGATATATATAATATTATATATAGATAATAGATGATGCAGCACACTGGCCTGAGCCTGAGCAGTGCACACAGATATGGTATGTGACTGACTGAGTCACTGTGTGTATCGCTTTTTTCAGGCAGAGAACGGATATATTAAATAAACTGCACTGTGTGTCTGGTGGTCACTCACTATATAATATATTATGTACTCCTGGCTCCTGCTATAACCTATAACTGGCACTGCAGTAGTGCTCCCCAGTCTCCCCCACAATTATAAGCTGTGTGAGCTGAGCAGTCAGACAGATATATATAATATTATATATAGATAATAGATGATGCAGCACACTGGCCTGAGCCTGAGCAGTGCACACAGATATGGTATGTGACTGACTGAGTCACTGTGTGTATCGCTTTTTTCAGGCAGAGAACGGATATATTAAATAAACTGCACTGTGTGTCTGGTGGTCACTCACTATATAATATATTATGTACTCCTGGCTCCTGCTATAACCTATAACTGGCACTGCAGTAGTGCTCCCCAGTCTCCCCCACAATTATAAGCTGTGTGAGCTGAGCAGTCAGACAGATATATATAATATTATATATAGATAATAGATGATGCAGCACACTGGCCTGAGCCTGAGCAGTGCACACAGATATGGTATGTGACTGACTGAGTCACTGTGTGTATCGCTTTTTTCAGGCAGAGAACGGATATATTAAATAAACTGCACTGTGTGTCTGGTGGTCACTCACTATATAATATATTATGTACTCCTGGCTCCTGCTATAACCTATAACTGGCACTGCAGTAGTGCTCCCCAGTCTCCCCCACAATTATAAGCTGTGTGAGCTGAGCAGTCAGACAGATATATATAATATTATATATAGATAATAGATGATGCAGCACACTGGCCTGAGCCTGAGCAGTGCACACAGATATGGTATGTGACTGAGTCACTGTGTGCTGTGTATCGCTTTTTTCAGGCAGAGAACGGATTATAAAGTAAACTGCACTGTCCTCACTAGTAAACTCTCTCCACTCAGTCTCTACACTTCTACAGTAACAGTACTCCTCCTAGTCAGCTCCAGTAAATCTCTCTCAGTCTCTTATAATCTAAATGGAGAGGACGCCAGCCACGTCCTCTCCCTATCAATCTCAATGCACGTGTGAAAATGGCGGCGACGCGCGGCTCCTTATATAGAATCCGAGTCTCGCGATAGAATCCGAGCCTCGCGAGAATCCGACAGCGTCATGATGACGTTCGGGCGCGCTCGGGTTAACCGAGCAAGGCGGGAAGATCCGAGTCGCTCGGACCCGTGAAAAAAAACATGAAGTTCTGGCGGGTTCGGATTCAGAGAAACCGAACCCGCTCATCTCTAATATACACTCCCCCTGGAGGCGGTGACTGTCTGAATGCAGGACAGCAAAGTTAGCAGCCCAGCGATCAGGTCTGAATCACCCCCTATGTTGCGGATGTGCTGTGTGACTTTTAATGACATAAAAACATGTGCAGTAGCAAAACTTCATTCATCTCTGTAAACATCGGCATTCCAGATAAGTCCCAGTATGTGGTTTTGTTGGGACCCGGCCAGTGACATCACTAAGGGGCATACTTATTATACATATTTAGTATTTAGTGGGAAATCCCCCCAAAAACTGATGCTTACAAGGGGATACCAGCAAAATGTAAGTACTCCCTAAATGTATTACAGGGGTTCTGCAGCAGATATTGTGGCCTCTATATTGTGAAATTTACTAGGCTCCGGAATGCGGTAGCCTCTTTGGGCGACATATCCCATAATTTACCAGGAGAGAGATCCCCTGGTAATAGACACTCACACATGTGCTGTCGGATGACCACACTGCTGGATGACTGTGTATGCACAGTGGGACAACACAGAGAAAAAAAATAATCTCTAATGCGATCACTTTACTTTACACACCCCTGTCCCTGGATATACTGTATGGTGGGATGCAACAATCATCTCATTTTGCTTGCGATGAAATCCGCTATCCTCCGCATGCATATCAGCATTAACTAACACCGTATGCATGAAGAAAATCACAAGGGACAGCTCTTGCAGTAAGAGCTGTCCTTTGCGATGATAGGACTTTCTTGTTTATGACCCAGAGTCCTATCTGTGCATGCGTTGAGTAATGCACGTGTCATGGGGGGTGCTGGGAGGGATTCAATTGTATCCCTCTCAGAAGGGGCAGTGCGATAGAAGCCCATAGGCTTCTATTTGGCAACTCCATCTGAAGGTGACGTTGCCCATCGCATCCAAGCCCCGTAATCTATCGCATTCCGGGGCTTTGTGCATAGGCGGAATGCAGCCAATCCTCCGGAAACTGCATTTTCGAAAGTTTACCCGCATATTTTAGCTTCCTGCATCAGGCCCATGATGTTTAATACGTCCGGGTGGTATAGAATTTCTTTTTGCGGCGAATAGCAGTGATAAGAAATTTTAATTATTGCATCTAAATAATAATAAATGGGCCCCTAAGGCTCAAATGCCAGGTAAGCGTGGTGATGTGCACTAGAACTTGCCTCTGGGTTCTATGCCATCCTGCTGAGTGTTTTGGCATAATGACAATGGTGGTCATTCCGAGTTGATCGCTAGCTGCATTTGATCGCAGAGCAGTGATCAGGCAAAAAAACGGCAGTTCTGCGCATGCGTATGCAGTGCAATGCGCACGCGCGACGTACGGCCACAACGAACTATGCAGTTTTGCACAGGGTCTAGCGATGCATTTCAGTCGCACTGGTTTCCGCAGAGTGACTGACATGAAGTGGGCACTTCTGGGTGGCAACTGACCGTTTTCAGGGAGTGTTTAGAAAAACACAGGCGTGCCAGGGAAAATGCAGGCGTGGCTGGGCGGGTGTGTGACGTCAAATCCGGAACTGAATAGTCTGAAGTGATCGCAAGCGTTGAGTAGGTTTTGAGCTACTCTGAAACTACACAAACATTTTTTGCAGGAGCTCTGCGATACAACCGTTCGCACTTCTGCTAGGCTAAAATACACTCCCAGTGGGCGGCGTCATAGCGTTTGCACGGCTGCTAAAAACTGCTACGGAGCGATGAACTCGGAATGACACCCAATGTGCAGTAAGTGCCAACTGTTCTTTTTTTTTTTTTTTTGCTTTAAAATGCTTTAGACTATTGAACTGGGGTGAGGAAGAAGTACAATACCTCCAGCATTATCAGCAGATAAGCAAGAGCTAGTTGTAACCTATGATGAAATTTGGTAAGTTTACCAAGATAATTTTTCCCTTCACAGTTCAACTGAGTATCATCAGATTACAAAAAAGGCCTTTGTCCTGATGCTGCTACACAGTTACTACTTGCGTCATCACACCATTTACTTTTCTCCCAGAGATACATAACAGACATACAAAGATCTCCTAGGTAAATGTCAAAACCCTGCTAGTATAGGACAAAAAGGATAAATATCAAAGCATAACATGCCAGTTCGCCTTACCGGTTTTGGTCCACTGTACTAAGGATAACCAAATGCATTCCTTGAGAAGTTTGCATACCTTTAACTATGTGTTTAGTAATCTAAGCTCAGTAGGCTGAGAATGTGTCACATAGAGAGTCTGACTTACCATAGTGCTCCCATATATCATATACAAATTAATGCCTTTAGTTAGTTAGAACAAATAAGTGCAATACACAATCCAATTTCCTTCACAGGAAATATCTAGAACATATCATTTAAAACCCTACTTCCAGTGTTAATTCCAGTGTCCTTTGACATGGATTTAAATTTAGTTTTAGTCTTAGTCATTTTTTTTTTTTTTGCTTTGTTTTAGTAAACATCAGAGGATCTCAGTTTTCATTTTAGTCTAATTTTAGTCCTGAAATAAACTGCGGTCGATGAATACTTTTAGTCAAAATCTTCAGCGACAAAAGTAACATTGAATTATAGTACCTGATCATTGCTGTATGTCCTAAACTAACCAGTTTTTATTTTTAGTCTCCCTGTCAGAAACCATTACCAGTGCTACAGTATCTGTATATTTATTACACACATCACAAAATTATTATACCAGCAGTATCCCCACATTGGATATGCACACAGTACCCCCATATATGATGCCATCAGTGCCTCTACACCCATTTATACCAGCATTGCTGAACTCACTGACTATCCCAACATTGCCTGTGTCATCCAAAGCTTAAACCAACTGCTCCACCGCCAGCTCCCTGTAACATTACTCCAGGAGAAAGTGGGGTAAATTTACTAAGATGGGAGTTCTATTTAAGATGGGATGTTGCCCATAGCAACCAATTAGAGTCCAGGTATTATCTAGAACTCCCATCTTAGTAAATTTACCCCTTTGTCTCCAATAGTAGTCCAAATGTATTCCAGAAGTGTTCCACACAAAAAAAAGTCTCTTAGACACAGCTGTAGTTTGGGGTGTAGTATGGTTTGCCAGCGGTCAGGGTCCCGGCGACCAGCATACCGGCGCCGGAATCCCGACCGCCAGCATACCGACAGCTGGGCGAGCGCAAATGAGCCCCTTGCGGGCTCGCTGCGCTCACCACGCTACACGTGCCACACTATCTATTCTCCCTCCAGGGGGGTCATGGTACCCCAAGAGGGAGAAAAGATGTCGGTATGCCGGCGGTCGGGATTCCGGCGCCGGTATGGTGGTGTTGGTATTACTTGACGTGGGAAAAGACCTTATCTTTAACATGTACTTTCTTGACTTTCTCAGACTGGCCGGCAGATTGCGGCGTTTCATTTTTCCAACAAAACACAGCTGGGAGGATTGTGTCTGGGAATGAAGTACGCCCATTCTCCTGGCCTTGGCAGGTTTCCTTGCAGGTAAAATAATTTTTACACACTGGCCGATAATTGTCTATTCGATCTATATTGCAAATGGGTTGGCGGTTGTGTACACCTGATATGTCTGTAAACAACATAGTTTTGTGTGTGTGTGTGTGTGTGTGTGTGTGTGTGTGTGTGTGTGTGTGTGTGTGTGTGTGTACGGCTACGCCTACCACCTGTACACTGGCTGCAGGGACTGACGTCACAGCTGGGCATGCAAATTCAAATGCCCACCCAACTGGATGCCAGGACCAACACATTGAACGGCAGATCGGTAAGTGTATATGCTTACCGGAAACAGACGCTCAGTCAGCACGATGTTGAGGCGGCAAATAGATTTGCTAGTTGTGTACCCAGCCGAACACAGACGGAGACATATGTATTTCTTATAATTACAACATGTTTTGATTTTGAATAAGTGCTTTGAGATTACAGTCACTCTAACTATAGAAAATTGGTATGAATATGAACACATTAGTATTTTTTATCAGCCACTTTTATTGAAATAAACAGATTACATAGCCCTGTACAAACCTATCACAAAATTATGCTCTAAAGTGCTTCCTCCAGTGGAGCTTACAATCTATTTCCCTTGCCACAAGCATCAAACATATATGAGAACGCAAACGTAGCTTGAACAATTCAGTTAAGCTACCGAGAGGACACCAGATCGTGTGAACGAAATCCACACAAGGCTAGCTGAGTCAAACTCAACATTGCTACTAGTTTTCTACATGATTAGACCGTGGGTCTTCAACCTGCAGCCCTCCAGCTGCTGTGGAACTACACATCCCAGCATGCCCTGCCTCAGTTTTAGCATACCTTAGTAGCAAAACTGTGGCAGGGCATGCTGAGATGTGTAGTTTCACAGCAGCTGGAGGGCCACAGGTTGAAGACCCATGATTTACTCTGTGATCCAAGTTTGAGCTTAAAATGAGGCAGACTGAGTTTGTCTGGGTCAGTGCCCTAGGAGGAGCGCCAGTGATTAGTAGCAGGACCTAGGGTGCCTTGCTGGCCCTGTTTAGGGTCTATATACTCACAGGCAATAGTAAAGGCCATTGTGGATCCTAGCATGTCATGTGATCTTTGGTATTTGTATGCAACAGCAGTGCAGTGCTGGTTAAATAATGATCTGTGCTGCAACTAGAACATCCAGCTTAGCTTGGTTCAGGACTTCTGACAGTGTCAGGTTCTCTTTTCCACCTTAAGAAAATAGATTATGGATTTAAGAGCAGGAACCCCGCCAGGATTCTGGATGCTACAATGCAATCTACAAGACGTTTTAGATATGCACTGAATTTAGGGGGTCATTCCGAGTTGATCGCTCGCTAACAACTTTTTGCAGCATAGCGATCATCTCAACCGTGGCTAAACTGCGCATGAATATGCACCGCAATGCGTAGGCGCGTCGCACAAGTACAAAGCGGTTCGTTGCTGAGCGATGGATTTAACAAAGAATCCATTCGCACAGCCGAACGCACGGTGATTGACAGGAAGAAGGCGTTTATGGGTGTCAACTGACCGTTTTCAGGGAGTGGTTGGAAAAAACGCAGGCGTGTCCAGGCGTTTGCAGGGCAGGTGTCTGACGTCAAATCTGGACCAGACACGCTGAAATGATCGCAGGGGCTGAGTAAGTCTAGAGTTACTTAGAAACTGCACAAACATTTTTCGGCCTGCTCGGCAGCACACGCGTTCGCACACTTGCAAAGCGAAAATACACTCCACCATAGGCGGCGACTATCTGATGGCAAGTCAGAAAAATGTTTTTAGCGAGCGATCAACTCGGAATGACCCCCTTAGTGCAATTCACGTAAGTGTGCTTCATCTAGAACATCCAGCATTTACAAAAACTAACATCATACATGTCTGAGCTTGCCTAGCTGATAAATAGTCCTCCAACAGTATATGACATGTGCTGCTTCCTATGCATTGAGTTCTTAGTAAACGTAAACGTAAACGTAACACAGACCAGCAGAATACAGACAACATTGTCATTGATTGTTATGAACTATTAATTTAATTCATACAATCAGTTTTGCGGGCAAGCTTACAATTATGGAAGTTTTTGTAGAATTAAGATAAAAATAGAATTCAAAAATAGATTAAAAAGAAAAACAAGTTTTTACAATAATTTTATTATTGGAGAAAAATGAAGCCGTGTTTGTATACTTTAAAAAACAACTTGCAGTTGTGATCACTTATGCATTCAATATACTGCCTGCATTTGACAGATTCTTTGTACATAAAATGAATTAATTATTGTGCTTTATTTTGCAAGTTTCGGGCTAGAGGAAGTAAGAAATATGTTCACGTGTGCGGTGGGACGCTCATTCACAAAAATTGGGTACTCACTGCGGCCCACTGCTTTCAGAAGTAAGTTTTCTCATGACCCTACAGTAATATATTTGAATGTTGCTCATCGTCATGTTTTGTCCCCAACAACGGGTCTTATTTATTAGTGGACACAATGTCAATGCCTGATGCAATGAAGCATTTGTTTTTTGTTTTTTGCTACTGTGTATGTGGTAAAGCCGCACTGCGCTCGCTTGGCAACTGAATAGTGATTGCGGACACACAGAGAATTTCTTCTCAAAATGTTGTCAGCATTTGGGGTAGGTAACAGGGGTGGCTTAAAAAATGCAGGACATTTTCTAGGCATTGCCCAGTCAGACACTGTGAATTAATTTGCAACTGGAGAGGCCCCAGCATCTTAGGAACGCAGCTCAGTCTAAAACAGCATAGAGTCGATTGTGTGACCGATGTGTGTCCGATGTTCCTGATGTTTCTGCTTATTTGCATGAGCAGTGGATGTGAGAAGCCAGCAGTGGACAGCAATGTGCACAAGATGGCGGCTGAGTCAGGTGCTTTCACCTCTGAATCTGGCCCTCCATATTGCTCTTTCATAAAAACATTACACCAATTAACAATTCATTAATACTACCTGTTTACTATAAGAAAGAAAGAGAGAGAGAAAGAAAGAAAGAAAGAAAGAAAGAAAGAAAGAAAGAAAGAAAGAAAGAAAGAAAGAAAGAAAGAAAGAAAGAAAGAAAGAAATTGCTCGCTTAATACTACTAAACACCTTCTTATTGGCCAGATAGATATGGTGATTCGTTTTATTGCATTTTTTCTGGCACTTGTGACTGAACCACTGGTGGGCATCTCTGTAAGGCAGGGGTGGGGAACCTCAGGCCCGGGGGCCATACAAGGCCCGCAGAGCCACTTGATCCGGCCCGGCCATGATCACCTAACTGAGGGAGATGCCGGGCACACGCTGAGATTTTGTTACTAGCGGGCGCCCGGCTTCTTCCCCTCAGCAGCAGCCGGAGGCAGGAGCTCACTCCTGAGCTCCGGCTTACGGCTCTGGCAGTGTGCTTTTGCGGCTGTGCTGTGCTATGGGAGAGATGTCATGACGTCTCTCCCATAGTTCTGAGGAGCAGGCGGCCAGGCGGAGGGCAATGGTCTGGAAGCAGGAGCAGGACTGGTGAGTATTGTGGGGTTTTTTTCTTTTAATGTGTTTGTGTGTTGTAAGCGGCGCTACTAGGGGGCATATATAATGGGGCATAACAACTGACTGAGGACATATCTAATGGGGCATACCAAGTGACTGGGGACATATGTACTAGGGACATATCTACTGGGGGCATAACTACTGACTAGGGATAACTACTGACTTGGGGCATAACTACTGGGGGCATATCTAATGGGGGCAGGCTAATTATTAAGTTGATCATTTTTGTATGGCCCCCGAAGGATTTTGTAAATATCCAAATGGCCCTTGGTAGAAAAAAGGTTCCCCACCCCTGCTGTAAGGGAATCACCAACCAAAGCACTGAATAATAAATCCAGCGGTTTTGAGGCAATTTGAGGGGGTTTCAAATCCATAGCCAAACCGCAGTTTAGTAAATGTATTTATTTACCCCTATGTACCAATGAACCTACACAAAGGAAATATTTCAGAGAGCAGGGCAAGATGGGTGGAACTACTACAGATAGCATTTGCATATTTGCAGACCCAGCTGCGAATGAAAAGTACTATTAGGTCTATTCAATGCATGTCGGCTCCTTTCCGATGGAAAGGATCCGACAATGCAGTATTCAATTTGCAGCCAAATCCGACAGGTTTTGGCCGTTCTCGACAATGTCAATCCGACTTTTTTAAAAGTTGGATTGACACTGTCGAAAACAGGACTAAAAGCTGTCGGATTTGGCCGTAAATCCGACAAAACACGTGGATCGGAATTGCCAACGTCAGCCTGATTGAAAAGATCGGATCACGATTCAACCTAAAAAGGTCGGACGGTAGCAAATATGCTTCAAATATACATAACTCAAATAGGATGTGATAGCAATTATCACAACATCCAAAGACTGGGACGTCTCCATTAAAAGGAATAAGCAGTCAAACTACAAGTGATCAATATTAGGGTACATTTATTAAAGAAAAAAAATTGGTGCTGTCCTCCCAGATTTTCCCATGTTTTAGTGTACACAATGCAGTATAAGTAAACATCTGATTGCTTGTTATAGTCACACCACATTTTTTTCTTTGTGGCAGTTTTCAGAAATGATATATTATGTTTGTTGCCATCATTTTTACATTTTAAGACTTATGCACTTTGTTAATTTATAAGGGGGAAGGCAGAGGATGCAGCCAACTGGAGGATTATCCTTGGGAAGCATAACCTCAACCTTACAGAACCTACGGAAAAGGTTTATGATGTAAAGCGGATATACAGGCATGAGCGCTTCCGCTACCCCCATCTAAATGAGCTGGACTATGATATTGCTTTAGTCAAGACTGTGAGTGACATTCTAACCACCCACTTCATACATTATGCCTGCCTACCGAAGAAGGAATTCACTCTGCGCCCAGGACACTTCTGTTGGGTAACTGGATGGGGAGACACCAGAGGTAATCTGTTTGTTTCACAAATCTGACACTCTCAGTTGTGTGCAGTTCATTCCCCCTGCTCTGTTCTGAACTTCCCCATTCTTAAATTAATTTATATCTATGTATTTCTTGGGTGCGGATCAATGTACCGACAATGTTATAGGGGATTCTCTGTGATGCACGGGACAGCTACACAAATTCAAACGACATACTTCTCCAAAATACCAAGATTTCAGTGGATCTTAAGTTATAGGCTAAGGCATTACTACTAAGCAATTAAGTTTTCATATAACAACAATTTCTTAACAGACCAGTTTAAAAGGGAAACAAAATGAAATGCGTGTGATGCACGGGACTTTGTTTACTTTCTGGAGAATCACCTCGTAGCCGACAAGCATTAGTTCAACACCAAATGGTCGACAGGTACAAAGGTTGATAGGTACAAAGGGTCGGCAGGCACAAAAGGTCGACATGGTCGAAAAGTCAATATGACAATGGTTGAGACACAAATGGTCGGCACATGTTTTTTGTGTTTTTTGGGCCAAGTCTTGTATGTTTCATGCTATGTTACCATATACTTTGATATTGTTTAGGGCTGTTGATGCCTTACTTACAATCCCTGATCATCCTTTGTGATGTGAACTATGCATTTCCTTTCAGCAGTAGACAGAAAAGTAGAGGCAAATGTACAAATGCTAGATGCCATTATATATATATATATATATATATATATATATATATATATTCCATTAAATAGTACAGGTTGAGTATCCCATATCCAAATATTCCGAAATACAGACTTTTTTGAGTGAGAGTGAGATAATGAAACCTTTGTTTTCTGATGGCTCAATGTACACAAACTTTGTTTAATACACAAACTTATTAAAAATATTGTATTAAATGACCTTCAGGCTGTGTGTATAAGGTGTATATGAAACGTAAATGAATTGTGTGAATGTACACACACTTTGTTTAATACACAAAGTTATTATAAATATTGGCTAAAATTACTGTGTGTATAAGGTGTATATGAAACATAAATGCATTCTGTGCTTAGACTAGGGTTCCATCGCCATGATATCTCATTATGCCATGCAATTATTCCAAAGTACGGTAAAATCCGATATCCAAAATACTTCTGTTCCCAAGCATTTTTTGATAAGGGATACTCAACCTGTATATTTAAAGTTTGGCAGTCTTTCAAACTCTGCTGACTTCTATTGCCTAATATTACCTAGCACATTGTTTTGATGCCTGACTTTTGTTCTTTGGAACTCAATGGGATGATTCATTCAAAGTCTACGGTGTGCAGGAATGTGGAAGTGAAAGCAATGATACTGTGCAGACGCTGAAAATGCCGACCAACTCAGGGAGAGGGTTAACAATTGCTAAACTGTCCATTTTCGTCAACTTTTATTGGCTGCTGGAATGCAGTGTGGGCCAGGAAACAAAGCCATTGTCAGCCATTGTAACAGCTCTCTGACCCAGTATAGGTGTCAATATTATCCAGGTTTTGATGTCTACATTATCTACTGGGCCGCCAGTAAATGGCTATACTCCAATAGGTGATCAGATAGTGGCTCTGTTGTGTATTGTGTATTTGACCACCAGAGAATTATACCTAACGAAAGAAAGGGCTCTGAATTGTATATAAGGCCACCAAGAAATCAACTCTTTTATATTACCCATCAGGCAATAATTTCTGTATTGTCCATTGGTAACTAGATAATGGAAGCTGTATTGTACACTGGCCACCTGAGAATAGGGAGCTTATTATTCACTGGCTACCATACAATATCATTATTTCATACTTGTTACAGAAATGGGTTCTGGGGCTACTGGTGTATTGTGTGGGATAGCTGTTTTGGGTATAATTAGTGTGGGCGACCTTTTGTATAATAACTGGGATCATTAAAGGTACTTGTGCTCATGTGTGGGGGTTCCACCGGATAATGTGTAAACAGTAATATTGGGATATTCATTTGCAATGTGGGGAGAGTGAGGCACAGATTTTCTCTTCTTTGCTTTAAGTGCCAAAGCTTGTTCACTGGGTGCCAAAACCATTTAACCAAACTGCATTTACAGTATTATCACATCCCCTTCCACAGAAGATTTGAATCTTCTGCCAAATCATTCATATAATTCATAAACCTAGTTTTCTCATTGCTTAAATAGAAAGCATACCAGTGAGGATTTTCTGATATACAGTGCTAGTTAAATATTGATTTGTGCTGTACTGCCAGCAAGGCGTCACACCTTGTCTCCCCATAACTGAATCTGAGTCACTGTGCACTTGGAGAAATAATTCAGGAAATCCATCTGTACTAAGGGGTCTATTTACTAACCTTGGCTGGAAATAAATCTGAAGGAGATAAAGTCCCAGCCAATCGGTTACTAACTGCCATGTCGCAGGCTGGGTTTGAAAAATGACAGTTGGGAGCCGATTGGCTGGTACTTTATCTCCGTCATATTTATCTCCATCCAATGCTTAGTAAATAGACCCCTAAATCTGATATAGCAAAGACACAAAAATCACAAAAGAGGACAAAACAGTCTCTTCATTGATCCCCACAGAATATTAATAGTGTTACTGTGGTACTTGTAGTAAATTAATGCCTTTTTTTTTTAAGTCAGTCACAAAATTGTGCCCATACATTCAAAGAGTGTATAACATTCTAGGTTATGTATAACTTATGTACGCTGCTTAAATATACTAGTTAAATATACCAGTTTTATATTGATCAGTGGCCAGTGTTTTGATAAGCATTCTCACCATAGTCATAATGAGACATTGTGTAACTTGGGAATTGATTTCATATGTTTTTAGTTAGTTATTGTCTGGCAGACAGTCATATTTGGAGGATGTCTCTGTAGAACGAGGAAAATCAGTTTGCAGTCCACATACTGCAAATAAAAGCAGTTGTAGAAATTGTATTTTCATGGATTGATTCTAAGGTACTCCTCAATTTCCCTCTTTGGGTCCAGATGTATGGACCTGCAATACGAATGGACCTATGTGAATTGCACTAAATTCAGTGCATTTCTAAAACGTATTGTAGGTTGCATTGGAACATCCAGAATCCTGGTGGGGTTCCTGCTCTTTCATCTATAATCTATTTTCTTAAGGTGGGAAAGAAAACCTGACACTGTCAGAAGTCCTGAACCAAGCTAAGCTTCCCATCATTGACATCAAGACATGCAAGCAGAAAAAGTTCTGGGGAGAAAGAGTCCGTGAGTCAATGATTTGTGCCGGCTTCCGAGACATTGGAGGACCCCCTGCTGCCTGCCAGGTAACTAAGCATGACTTCTAATAGTTCATATTACCATGTCACACAGCACTGTTTCATCCAAACAATCCCACTTGTTTTTACTTTGCATACAGCTAAAGTGTCACAAAAAACTATTAGCCAATGACAAATTATACTAAATTGGACTCACCTTAGGTACAACACAAGTAAAATCACATATCAGAGGTATAAAGAAACAGAAATATTGTTTTGGTACGTTTCTCTTCCCACAAATAATCCATATTTCTTTAACTCTCTGACTATTGGGGGTTGGGGCTTAAATGCCGGCAGGCAGGATGCAGTCGGTCAGCATAACCACTGCGGCATCCCGCTGTTTAGAATCCCCACAGGGTTTAGGAAGCAAACTACATCTCACCCCCCAAGCCTCCCTTACTGCAGCCTATACCAAACCCTCCCCCCCACAGTCTAACCCTAACTCTCCCCTGGGGTGCCTAACCATAACCCCCTCTCCCTACAGCCTAAACCTAACCTCCCCATCCCGCAGCCTAAATGTAACCCTCCCCCCACAGCCTAAACATAACCTCCCCTGCAGCTTACCTCTCCGACGTCCCTGCAGTCACTCGATCTGGATCCCGGCTGTCGGGATGCTGGCACCAGCATTGTGATTCTATTCCAGAGGCCCGCGCCAGCATTCTGATCAGTGTCAGGATTCCAGCGTCA
The DNA here is from genome assembly GCF_028390025.1 of Pseudophryne corroboree. Lineage (NCBI taxonomy): Eukaryota > Metazoa > Chordata > Amphibia > Anura > Myobatrachidae > Pseudophryne > Pseudophryne corroboree. Next base: position 223,345,518 of record NC_086446.1, read on the forward strand.
GTCTTCTGACAGCCGGGATCCTGACCAGTATTTACCCTGCACAGAAACAAAATAACCCACCCAAATCTAACTCTCTCAAATGTTATATCTGCCCCAACCTGCAGTGCACATGGTTTTGCCCAACTGCTAACAAATGTGCTGCTGTGATCAACTCTGAATTACCCCTACTAAGCTGCATGGAAGCATCTTGTGCACAGTCTCAGAAATGGACTGGGTGTTCCTGGATTATGCCTGGGAAAAGGCTGTTATGGGATTGTAGCAGGCATGCGGCTAAAATGGTTGGGAACTCAGACGCTTAATCACTCACATTGCAGGCTATATTCTGCACCAGGGGTGTATCTAGGGGTCAGAGCACCCCTGGCAAAGTAAGGGACTGGCGCCCCCCATATTAGGAATAATTAATGTGTGTATGCCAAAAAAAGGGGGCAAAGTGTCATTCCCCTGCTCTCCCTTCCCATACACATGGTGTATATGTGTGTGTGTGTGTGTGTGTGTATATATATATATATATATATATATATATACACTGCTCAAAAAAATAAAGGGAACACTAAAATAACACATCCTAGATCTGAATGAATGAAATATTCTTATTAAATACTTTGTTCTTTACATAGTTGAATGTGCTGACAACAAAATCACACAAAAATGATCAATGGAAATCAAATTTATTAACCCATGGAGGTCTGTATTTGGAGTCACACTCAAAATTAAAGTGGAAAAACACACTACAGGCTGATCCAACTTTGATGTAATGTCCTTAAAACAAGTCAAAATGAGGCTCAGTAGTGTGTGTGGCCTCCACGTGCCTGTATGACCTGCCTACAATGCCTGGGCATGCTCCTGATGAGGTGGCAGATGGTCTCCTGAGGGATCTCCTCCCAAACCTGGACTAAAGCATCCGCCAACTCCTGGACAGTCTGTTGTGCAACGTGGCGTTGGTGGATGGAGCGAGACATGATGTCCCAGATGTGCTCAATTGGATTCAGGTTTGGGGAACGGGAGGGCCAGTCCATAGCATCAATGCCTTTGACTGCTGACACACTCCAGCCACATGAGGTCTAGCATTGTCCTGCATTAGGAAGAACCCAGGGCCAACCACACCAGCATATGTTCTCACAAGGGGTCTGAGGATCTCATCTCGGTACCTAATGGCAGTCAGGCTACCTCTGGCGAGCGCATGGAGGGCTGTGCGGCCCCCCAAAGAAATGCCACCCCACACCATTACTGACCCACTGCCAAACCGGTCATGCTGGAGGATGTCGCAGGCAGCAGAACATTCTCCTTGGCGTCTCCAGACTCTGTCACGTCTGTCACATGTGCTCAGTGAGAACCTGCTTTCATCTGTGAAGAGCACAGGGCGCCAGTGGCGAATTTGCCAATCTTGGTGTTCTCTGGTAAATGCCAAACGTCCTGCACGGTGTTGGGCTGTAAGCACATCCCCCACCTGTGTACGTTGGGCCCTCATACCACCCTCATGGAGTCTGTTTCTGATCGTTTGAGTAGACACATGCACATTTGTGGCTTGCTGGAGGTCATTTTGCAGGGCTCTGGCAGTGTTCCTCCTGTTCCTCCTTGCACAAAGGCGGAGGTAGCGGTCCTGCTGCTGGGTTGCTGCCCTCCTACGGCCTCCTCCACATCTTCTGATGTACTGGCCTGTCTCCTGGTAGCGCCTCCATGCTCTGGACACTACACTGACAGAAACAGCAAACCTTCTTGCCACAGCTCGCATTGATGTGCCATCCTGGATGAGCTGCACTACCTGAGCCACTTGTGTGGGTTGTAGGGAGGTCACACAGGCACGTGGAGGCCACACACACTACTGAGGCTCATTTTGACTTGTTTTAAGGACATTACATCAAAGTTGGATCAGCCTGTAGTGTGTTTTTCCACTTTTATTTTGAGTGTGACTCCAAATCCAGACCTCCATGGGTTAATAAATTTGATTTCCATTGATAATTTTTGTGTGATTTTGTTGTCAGCACATTCAACTATGTAAAGAACAAAGTATTTAATAAGAATATTTCATTCATTCAGATCTAGGATGTGTTATTTTAGTGTTCCCTTTATTTTTTTGAGCAGTGTATATATATATATATATATATATATATATATATATGTAATGGAGTCAAGATGCCGGCAGTTGAAAACCTGGCTAACTTCACTCAGAATACGGATGCCGGAATCCCAACAGCCGACATCCCGGACGTAAGCATGCCAGGGACTCCTAGGGGTAGGTTTAGGCAACACTGGGTAGGTTAGGGTTAGGCTGGGAGGGGGGGGGGGTTTAGGGTAGGTTGCTGTGAAGTTAGGGTTAGGCACCACCAGGAAGGGTTAGGGTTAGACTGCATGGTTAGGCTACAGAGAGGAGGGTTAGGTTTAGGCACCACCGGGGAGGGTTAGGGCCGCCACCTGGTGTCCTGCATGGGGACTATCACACCCAAATGAATGCAAAAAAAGTTATTTTACCATAATAAAAATCCTTAAATGACACATCAATCCTTGATGGTGGCATAACAGTATGCTAAATGTCATAAACAGTACTGTGCAGAATGTGCATCTACGGGATCTTAAATCCCGATGCTGTGCAGTGTTTTTAAAGATAACTGAATGGCAAGGGGAGCCAGGCAAACTCAGTTCACATATATGTGCCAATGATATCCGTGCATAAAGTGTGGCTAAATACCTACAGACATGTATGCAAAGTATGTGACCTAAATGTGTTGGGTAAAGGGCAATGTGAAGATTTAAAAAGCTGTGACAAGGGATGGCATGTAAATGTTAAATGGTACAATGAATTCCTAACCCATACGGAGGATCTGTCTCAGTGAGGAGCTAATGTGGCTCTGAGTCACTCGTTGATGCCGCTATGGGCAACATATAGCAGAACTGATGCCCAGCACATATGGAAGAAAAGTGAATGTAAATAACCAGTCCTCCCTTCCCTGTGCAGTTCCTCACCCGCTGTGACGCTCGGTAATGACCACAGCGGGCAGCAGCGGCAGCCACTGTTATTTGTGCTGGTGTCTGGCGGCTCCACACATCGCTACAATAAAGAAACTCTGCATAAACTACAGCTCCCAGCAGCCCTTGCTGCCAGAACTCACAGCAGAAAGGGCTGATGGTAGCTGTAGTTTATGCAGTTTCTTTATAGTTGTGCTGTGCGGAGCCGCCAGACACCAGCGCAAATAACAGCGGTTGGCGCTGCTGACTGATTTAGTCGTTGCCGAGCGTCACTGCAGGTGAGGAACTGCATGGGGAGGGGAGGACTGGTGCTGCCTGTACAAAGTGAAACTACCCCTTGGCCGCGGGTGGCACCACTGGGGGCGCCCCTCTTCCTCTGGCGCCCCTGGCGAGTGCCATCCTGGCCAATGGGTAGATACGGCCCTGCTCTGCACTTATCATGGCGCTGAACTTTGGAGATTTGTTGAAAACTGAACCCACTGGAACTTTGGGGTTTTGTTCGGTTCTGTTTAGAAATGTGCGGCGGACACTTTTCAGGTTTTGTGTTTTGGTCTTGGATCTGGATCCCCGTTCGTGTTTTGGATCTGGATTGGTTTTGCCCAAACCACCCTTTGAGGTTTCAGTTTTGGATGATTTTTAGAAAAAACATAAAGACAGCTAAAATCATAGAATTTGGGGTAATTTTGAACCTACTGTATTTTATTAACCTCAATAACATTTATTTCCACTCATTTCCAGTCTATTCTGAATACCTCATACCTCACAATATTGTTTTTAGGCCAAAAGGTTGCACTGAGGTAGCTGGATGACTAAGCAAAGCGACACAAGTGTGCAGCACAAACACCTGGCCCATCTAGGAGTGGCACTGCAGTGGCAGACAGGATGGCAGTTTTATAAACTAGGCCCCAAAGAGCACATAATGCAAAGAAAAAAAGAGGTGCAAGATAGAATTGTCTTGGACCCTCCCACCCACCCTTATGTTGTTTAAACAGGACATGCAGTTTAATAAACCCATCATTTCAGTGACAAGTGGTCCCCCTGGAAAAAGCTTGCCAAGTTCTCAGAATCATAGCTAGCTACAAACATGCCACCTCCATATTTGATGACTTTTCACATTATGTTCTTCTAACACCACGAGGTCTTGCGATAACCCAATGCAGCCCTTAGGGAAAGAAGATCCCTGTACAACAAATGCGCATCTTCTAAATAAATAATCCCAAAATGTGGAACATCAATAATAAATCAAAATTAAGGTTTACTAATTGGAGCTATTCATTTGAGTGAGTCCCTAACATGAAATAATTGAGAAGAACCTTTCTCTAATGCTCTGGCAGAAAATCTCACTTTTAACTCTCCAGCAGTTACGCTGGATTATGATTCAGTCTTATCTGAGTCACACTGACTTTGGCCACAAATGTGGTCTCTCCCCACTTTATTTAAAAACACTTTGCCAGTTTCCATTTCCACCTTTGCGGCTAGTTTTCACAAATCTGTTTGTGATGTTAAAGCTTGTTTCATATCTGCTCTAGGCTTTCGTTTAAACCTAGGATCAAGTAGAGCTGCACCCCTGGACTTATACAGCATTGGCAGCACCCCTGGAGAAATACACAGCACAGCAGACAGGCAACAGCACCCCTAAATGGCAGTAGGCAGCACCCCTGGACTGATAGGGCAGAGGGGCAGCACCCCATATAGGGGAGCATCCCTGGAATGATGTGGCAAAAAAAAGAGGTGCAAGATTAATTTTTGTCTTTGGGCTCTACCACCCACCCTTATGTTGTATAAACAGAACATGCACACTTTAACAAACTAATCATTTCAGCGACACCCAAAAAAAAGCAATTCATCTCTACTTGCACAAACTGGCTCTACAGTGGCAAAATGTCGTCCTCATCCTCAGATCCCCCCCCTTCAGTATTTACAGCCTCATCCTCACAGAGAAACATTATTCAAACAAAACCACATCATTTAGGTGTCAGTGGACTGCTTATGCTATTACCCAAAGTTTCTGAACTTGACAATGACTTATGATGAATGCACTACAGGTGATGTATAAGGGAGGATATTCCTAAGTGGTTAACATCCTTACCCCTACTTATTATGGATCGACAAAGGCAACAGATGGCTTGACACCTGTTGTACGAATTTGTGGAGAAATAATTCCACGCCGAAGAGGTGGCTTTTTTGATATTTTGCCCAGGCATGACAATGGGCTTTTTCATCCCATGTCCAACAACTGTCTCCACTGGTGCCTTATTCAAGCAAACCACATAACCAAAAAAGCAGTGTGCTTTTAATTTTTAACAACTGCACCCCTGAATTTTTACAACATACAGAGCCAGTGTAATATTTTAACAGCAGCACCCCTATATTTTACAGCATACAGGAGTAGTGTGCTTTTCATTTTTAACAACTGCACCCCTGAATTTGTATAGCATACAGGGCCAGTGTAATGTTATTTTAACAGCAGCACCCCTATATTAGACAGCATACAGGAGCAGTGTGCTTTTAATTTTTAACATCTGCACCCCTCAATTTTTATAACATACAGAGACAGTGTAATATTATTTTAACAGCAGCACCCCTATATTTTACAGCATACAGGAGCAATGTGCTTTTAATTTTTAACAACTGCAGCCCTGAAATTTTATCGTATACAGGGCCAATGTAATGTTATTTTAACAGCAGTGTGCTTTTAATTTTTAACAACTGCGCCCCTGAATTTTTACAACATACAGGGCAAGCAGCACCCCTATATTTTACAGCATACAGGAGGACAGTGCCCCTGCACCCTGTACAACACAGTGATAGCAACACCCATGTACAATTAAAGCACCCAGCCGTAACAGCACATGAAACACCAGTGACAGCCAGGACAGCACACCTAACACAGCACAGGTACACCACAGTGACTGCAGCAGCACCACTACAGAGCATACACTAACCCCACCCAACGCCACCACCCACAGAGACAGAGGTCTGTCTCCCTCACTCTCCAAGTTCGGAGTGAAAATGGCAGTGATACGCAACTGTTGATATGGAATCCAAAACCCATGAGAATCCGACAGCAAGATGATGACGTTTTGCCTTGTTCTGGTTTTCGAGTCTGGCTGGAAGTCCTGAGCCGGGCTTGGATACCGGCTCGGAGCGTGAAGTTCGTTGGGATTCGGTTCTCAGGGAGCCGAACCCACTCATCTCTAATTCTGTTGAAAGCCGAACACACCCAAACTTTGTGGTTTTGTTGAAATCGGAACACACCCAAACTTTGGGGTTTTGATGAAAATAGAACACACCCGAACTTTGGGGTTTTGTTTGGTTTTGTTGAAAACGGAACACACCCGAACTTTGGGGTTTTGTTGAAAACGGAACACACTTGAACTGTGGGGTTGTGTTCGGTTTTGTTGAAAACGGAACACACCCGAACTTTGGGGTTTTGGTTTTGTTGAAAACGGAACACACGTGAACTTTGGGGTTTTGTTCGGTTTTGTTGAAAACTGTACACACCCAAACTTTGGGTTTTGTTGAAAACTGAAACACCCAAACTTTGGGTTTTGTTGAAAAATGAACACACCCAAACTTTGGGGTTTTGTTCGGGTTTTGTTGGAAATGCAACACATCTCTCGTGTACACCCATAGAGGGAGGAAAGGCTGTGGCGCTGTTATTTCCCCACTGGTCGGGATTCCGGCATCAGCACTGCAACATCTGGGATCCCGACTAGCGGTATATGGTGACCGCTTCCAATATGGGGGTCACTTGGGTCACTGATGCTGTCTGTAGTATCTGGGAGTCACCAATGTTGTTGATAGAATATGGAGGCCACTGATGCTGTCGGTAGTATATGGGGGTCACAGATGCTGTGGGGTAGGGCCCCATCGTCTATATCGCCTCCAGGTGCCTGGTATGAACTAATGCCCCTGCTACTATTCCTTACCGGACACTTTTAAATACGTACTTGAATCATGGGGTTGCAAAGAGGGGGGATGGGGGGGGGGAGAATCTTACTTTTAAAGCTACAGTTTACATTAAGTGCCAGCTCCAGCCCTAAAGAAGATAGGTTTCTGCATTTCTCGGGAAAATTGGCTCCTTGTGTGTCAATGTATTTATTCAGAGGGTAGTAAGCAGTGGCGGCTCCTACCTATGTGTAGATGGGGGGCTGCATAATGAAGCTGACAGGAACCAGGACCGGCACATGCGCACAAGCGGCGGCTTTACTGCACTTGCCAAAACCATTACTTCTATGGGCTGCATCAGCTGCAGCCCATAGTAGTCGGCTAGGGTAGACGAGGCAGAGAGCTGGGTTCCTACAGGAAGCCAGCTCTCTGCCTATCGCCACCCGGTCTGGCAGTCCTGGGGGGAGGAAACACCTCCCAATGGGACTGACTGTTATATCTGTGACTGGCAGGTAGGACTTTCAATAGAAAGTCACTGCCAGTCACAGTGAAGCCAGTGCAGTCCCACGGACTGTACCTGGCTTTAAAATAAGTAAAGGATGGAGGGTGGCCAATAATGTTGTGCCTAGGGGCAGCCTGACCTCTAAATCAACCACTGGTATAAAGTCATGACTGATAAGTAATCCCATGGGGTTAGTTATATGTATAGTTTTCCTTTGAACTTGCAAATTAGTTATGTGATTCATTTTGTCAATTTAATAAATAATATATGGTGAATTGGTACTGAGTTGCTCATTCCAACCTTTACTAGTTTCTTAAACTGTGCTCGTAAATGTATGACCAAGCCAGATTTAAGTACAGTTTTATTTTTATTTTTAAATATTTGAAGTTACAAAATGGTGAAAGTCGTAGATATAGTTACACTGATGTATACATTTCATCCTGGGCACCCTTTCTTGTATATTTTTAATATATTTATTGTGGGTGTGGGGGCTTTTACCTTTTCACATTTTCTGTTGTATCTATTTCCCTATATGTACATAAATATGATGAATATATGCCCATATTGCCTGTTATTTGCAGGGAGACTCTGGAGGACCTCTTGTTTGTCAGAATGGAAGAGAGAGATGGGAAGTCCATGGTATAGTCAGCTTTGGACCCATCGGCTGCACAGTGGAGAACAAACCTAGTGTCTTCACCAGAACTTCCTCTTATATTCCTTGGATAGAGGCCACAAGGATCCGTGATTTCTTCCTGCACTGAAGGCAGGAGCTCTAGCATGGCAGCTGCTCAAATCTTGGATTGTAAAAAGGGATTTACATTTATTCTTCATAGCAGGGATTTATCACTTATCACATGGCACAGCGTGTGAGAACAACATCTTCAGCAATGTTAGATTAGTGTGCAGCCTAGTAGCTATTTGCAGGCAGGAGCTGTCAGCACTGATGGGAACCTGAATCAATGTCTTGTGTGTTGGCTAGGTCAATGTTCCAGAGTTGCATGACACTACTGACTACCGGATATAATAAATAAATAAATAAATAAATACATAAATACATTAATTAAGATACTATAATTCAAATATTTACATCTGTTTTAAACAATTCTTCTGTAAGTTACAGTAATGTCAGATGTCATGCCATTATATATGAAGTTTCATACATAAAAACTTAATAGCAACTACATTTTGCAGATAGTTATGTTGTTGTTGCTGGTGTTGTAGAGTTCTATATTCACCCGTATAGTTCCACTACACGTAGCAGCACTACAGATTTTGAGTCTGTCATTATGAGTCTGTTACTTTAGCATTAGCATGAATCCCTTAGATTATGTTTGGTATGTATGACCAAGTGCACAGATGATACCACATATTAGTTGACAAGCTACAACATTTACATCCTTGTATAATTTTCAAAGAGAACATCTGCTGAATAAAGTATTTCCAAAACCTGCCCAACTAACTGAAAGGTCAGCTTGGTCTTTCTGTTAGTTCTGTTCTTATATCTGCTAACAATAAAAAGAATTGCCTGGCGATCATTTAAATCCACATGGGCAATATACTATGGGGTCTATTCATGAAGCAGTGAAAACAGTGGAAAAACAGACCTGTATACTTGATAAAGGCTTCCTTTTCTCCACGCTTTTCACTGTTTCATGAATAGACCCCTAAATTTTAGTTAACGGGGGGGGGGGGGGGGGGGGCTGGATTCTCACTAAAATGAGGATAAGATCTGCACTGAAATTAACTGTGTATCAACTTACATTTTTTTGTGGATAAACAGTATTGCCTTTCATTTTATCTTATCAAGCACACTGTCCTCATCTGTTACTCTTGTTATATTACAATTATCTCTGTTTCTGAGACTTTTGCATGTGGTTGAAAAATGCACTTGTATATTATACTGAAAGCTGTCTGTGGAAGAAACAGATGTGTTTAAACTGATAGCCAGCTTGTCAATGGCTCATTATTTCATTACCCATACCGGTGCTGTACATCAGTTCTTACTTGTATTTGACAGTATACTAATATGTGTGCTTTGTTTGTTCTAAACATTATTAAGTTTGCTGTTTATATTACTGTATATTTTTCTGTATAATATTAAACACATTTAAAGTATGGATTACAAAACCAGTCAGTGGTGAATACCATGGTATCAGAGCTGTCCTGGAATAGAAATGTTATTTCCTAAGAGTGGATTGTGGTCATTCAGTATCAGGATTAATAAAAGCAATATCTCCTATATAATAGCCCAGATCTGTGACTCTGTGCCTGTGTGTATAACGATGGGCGTGGCTAGGAGCTCTTATTGGGTTAGCAGCAGGTCTATCACACCCAGTCAACAGCTGATTGGGTGAGAAACGCCCTCCCACACAGGTTACATCCAATGGGAGGCTCTGCCCTGTGTGTTCCCAGAGCAGGATTAACAATGGGGCTGATGGAGTTGCAACTCCAGGTCCACACCCCAAAATAGGCCCACTGCATCTGCAGCAACATACCCTCCAACAATTTACACATAAAAATCTATACAAATTCGAAAAGGGGGCGTGGCCACGGGTAAAATGGTGTGGTCACACCCCTTTCCCTATACTTTCAAAGGAAGTTTGGTGAGCCGAAAAATTGGTACAGACCATAAAAAAAGGTACTGTACCTGCCAAAAGGTACAGCTAGAGGGTATGCCACTGCATCTGCAGCAAGTCTCTGAGCTGTAGATAGGTAGAAAAAAAATCCTTTTACTGCAACGTCCGATGTCCTGCTGGCAGTCCGCCTGCCCCCTCCGGCATCAACAATCTCCACTCCCTAGCCACGGCGCAGGTGTAACAAAAGCTGCTCTGGCCACCGGCATAGATGTGTATGAAAGCGGTACAGCGGAAGGCTTTCATAGCCTTCCCTGCGCTGCATACTCTCTGAGCCCCGGAGCCTCCTCTGCGTGTGATGTCACAGAAGTGCCTCCCCGCCACAGCTGCGCCCAGATCCCCAGAGGCCTGACTCCGCGACACAGCACCTGGGCTGCCGGCCTGGAAGCCCCGAGATGGCTAATGTAACGGATAGAGTGAGTGATATCGCAGAGGGAAATGTCTGGACGCTGAATCAATGTAAAAGGTGACAGTGATGTGCAGTGTAGAGGGTGTGCAGTGTCACTGATACTGGACAGCACTCTCACCTTTTACATTGATTCAGCGAGTCAGTCAGTTCTGCCAGCCAGTCAGTTGTTAGTGCCAGTGTCACAATGCGCCGCATTACACGGTTACACGGAAGTAGATGCACTAAATAAACTACAGCTCCCAGCAGCCCTTAGCGCACAAGCATACAGGCCCTTAGGGCTGCTGAGAGCTGTTGTTTATTGAGTGCATCTTCTTTCCTTTAATGCGTTGCATTGGGACACCGGCACTAATAATAGTGACTGGCTGCTGTGCGAGTCTCCGGGAGAGCCACTGCCAAAGGGAGGACAGCATTACCCGCCCCTCCACCACTCACAGTACCTCTGGGCCCCATCTGTGGCACCCCCCTAGCAGCTGTGGTGGCTCTGGACCCCTCCCCCACCCACAGCACCCCCTCCCCTCCTCCACCCAAAGCGCCCACCCGCGGCACCCTCGCACCACTCCTACACCACCCGCGATGGCACCGGACCCAACCTGCAGCACCCACGCACCCTCCCCCACCCGTGGCACCACCTCACTAGACCCTCCCCCACCCGTGGCACCCCCGCAACCGCCCCTCCCCCACCCATGGCACGCCCGGAACCCATCTGCCTCTCCCCTGCACTCGCCACTCCCCCAACCACAGCACCTACTATGTTATTCATCAGGCCCTGCGTGCACTGTTCACACCATTGCAAGGGCCTTTGACCCCTTAACCATTGCACGCCCTTTGTCTGCGCAATATTTAACCACTCACACAATTATGATTGGAGGTAATACTCCATATAATAAAAATATTGTACGCCACAAGGGCGTGCAAGGCTTAAGTGTGCATAGCCCCTTACGACGGTGTGAAGATCGCCCGTAGGGCGCGATGAATCACCTAGTATATATATATATATATATCTCGCACTTTTAGATTTTTATTTCAGCTTATTTTTTTTATAATCAGTATGATTATATTAAGGTGCTACCTGCTATAGCACATGAAAAAAACATTTATTTCTCTATCGTCCTAGTGGATGCTGGGGTTCCTGAAAGGACCATGGGGAATAGCGGCTCCGCAGGAGACAGGGCACAAAAAGTAAAGCTTTTCCAGATCAGGTGGTGTGCACTGGCTCCTCCCCCTATGACCCTCCTCCAGACTCCAGTTAGATTTTTGTGCCCGGCCGAGAAGGGTGCAATCTAGGTGGCTCTCCTAAAGAGCTGCTTAGAAAAAGTTTAGCTTAGGTTTTTTATTTTACAGTGAGTCCTGCTGGCAACAGGATCACTGCAACGAGGGACTGAGGGGAGAAGAAGTGAACTCACCTGCGTGCAGGATGGATTGGCTTCTTGGCTACTGGACATCAGCTCCAGAGGGACGATCACAGGTACAGCCTGGATGGTCACCGGAGCCGCGCCGCCGGCCCCCTTGCAGATGCTGAAGTCAGAAGAGGTCCAGAATCGGCGGCTGAAGACTCCTGCAGTCTTCTAAAGGTAGCGCACAGCACTGCAGCTGTGCGCCATTTTCCTCTCAGCACACTTCACACGCAGTCACTGAGGGTGCAGGGCGCTGGGGGGGGCGCCCTGGGAGGCAAATGTAACCTATATAAAGGCTAAAAATACCTCACATATAGCCCCCAGAGGCTATATGGAGATATTTAACCCCTGCCTGGATTCACTAAATAGCGGGAGACGAGCCCACCGGAAAAGGGGCGGGGCCTATCTCCTCAGCACACGGCGCCATTTCCTCTCACAGCTCCGCTGGTCAGGACGGCTCCCAGGTCTCTCCCCTGCACTGCACTACAGAAACAGGGTAAAACAGAGAGGGGGGGCAAATTTATGGCGATATTTTGATATATATAAAGCAGCTATAAGGGAGCACTTATTATAAGGCTATCCCTGTTATATATAGCGCTTTTGGTGTGTGCTGGCAAACTCTCCCTCTGTCTCCCCAAAGGGCTAGTGGGTCCTGTCTTCGTTAGGAGCATTCCCTGTGTGTCTGCTGTGTGTCGGTACGTGTGTGTCGACATGTATGAGGACGATATTGGTGTGGAGGCGGAGCAATTGCCAAATATGAGGATGTCACCCCCTAGGGAGTCGACACCAGAATGGATGCCTTTATTTATGGAACTACGGGATAGTGTCAACACGCTAAAGCAGTCGTTTGACGACATGAGACGGCCGGACAATCAATTAGTGCCTGTCCAGGCGACTCAAACACCGTCAGGGGCTGTGAAACGCCCTTTGCCTCAGTCGGTCGACACAGACCCAGACACAGCCACTGACTCCAGTGGTGACGGTGACGAATCAACCGTATTTTCCAGTAGGGCCACACGTTATATGATTTTGGCAATGAAGGAGGCGTTACATTTAGCTGATACTACAGGTACCACTAAACAGGGTATTATGTGGGGTGTGAAAAAACTACCTATAGTTTTTCCTGAATCAGAAGAAGTAAATGACGTGTGTAATGAAGCGTGGGTTGCCCCTGATAAAAAGCTGATAATTTCAAAGAAATTATTGGCATTATACCCTTTCCCGCCAGAGGTTAGGGAGCGCTGGGAAACACCTCCTAGGGTGGACAAGGCGCTAACACGCTTATCTAAACAAGTGGCGTTACCCTCTCCTGAGACGGCCGCACTTAAAGATCCATCAGATAGGAGGATGGAAAATATCCAAAAAAGTATATACACACATGCAGGTGTTATACTACGACCAGCTATAGCGACTGCCTGGATGTGCAGTGCTGGGGTAGTTTGGTCAGAGTCCCTGATTGAAAATATTGATACCCTGGACAGGGACAATATTTTACTGTCGTTAGAACAAATAAAGGATGCATTTCTTTATATGCGTGATGCACAGAGGGATATCTGCACACTGGCATCACGGGTAAGTGCTATGTCCATTTCGGCCAGAAGAGCTTTATGGACGCGACAGTGGACAGGCGATGCGGATTCAAAACGACATATGGAAGTTTTGCCGTATAAAGGGGAGGAGTTATTTGGAGTCGGTCTATCAGATTTGGTGGCCACGGCTACAGCCGGGAAATCCACCTTTCTACCTCAAGTCACTCCCCAACAGAAAAAGGCACCGACTTTTCAACCGCAGCCCTTTCGTTCCTTTAAAAATAAGAGAGCAAAGGGCTATTCATATCTGCCACGAGGCAGAGGTCGAGGGAAGAGACAGCAACAGGCAGCTCCTTCCCAGGAACAGAAGCCTTCCCCGGCTTCTACAAAAGCCTCAGCATGACGCTGGGGCTTCTCAAGCGGACTCGGGGACGGTGGGTGGTCGTCTCAAAAATTACAGCGCGCAGTGGGCTCACTCGCAGGTAGATCCCTGGATCCTGCAGATAATATCTCAGGGGTACAGGTTGGAATTAGAGACAGATCCACCTCGCCGTTTCCTGAAGTCTGCTTTACCAACGTCCCCCTCCGAAAGGGAGACGGTTTTGGAAGCCATTCACAAGCTGTACTCTCAGCAGGTGATAGTCAAGGTACCTCTTCTACAACAAGGGAAGGGGTATTATTCCACTCTTTTTGTGGTACCGAAGCCGGATGGCTCGGTAAGGCCTATTCTAAATCTGAAGTCCTTGAACCTGTACATAAAGAAGTTCAAGTTCAAGATGGAGTCACTCAGAGCAGTGATAGCGAACCTGGAAGAGGGGGACTTTATGGTATCCTTGGACATCAAGGATGCGTATCTCCACGTTCCAATTTACCCCTCACACCAGGGGTACCTCAGGTTCGTTGTACAAAACTGTCACTATCAGTTTCAGACGCTGCCGTTCGGATTGTCCACGGCACCTCGGGTCTTTACAAAGGTAATGGCCGAGATGATGATTCTTCTTCGAAGAAAAGGCATATTAATTATCCCATACTTGGACGATCTCCTAATAAGGGCAAGGTCCAGAGAACAGCTAGAGATGGGATTAGCACTGTCTCAAGAAGTGCTAAAACAGCACGGGTGGATTCTGAATATTCCAAAATCCCAGTTAATGCCGACAACTCGTCTGCTGTTCCTAGGGATGATTCTGGACACGGTTCAGAAAAAGGTTTTTCTCCCGGAGGAAAAAGCCAAGGAGTTATCCGAGCTTGTCAGGAACCTCCTAAAACCAGGAAAGGTGTCTGTACATCAATGCACAAGAGTCCTGGGAAAAATGGTGGCTTCTTACGAAGCAATTCCATTCGGCAGATTCCACGCAAGAATTTTCCAAAGGGATCTGTTGGACAAATGGTCAGGGTCGCATCTTCAGATGCACCTGCGGATAACCCTGTCTCCAAGGACAAGGGTGTCTCTTCTGTGGTGGTTGCAGAGTGCTCATCTATTGGAGGGCCGCAGATTCGGCATACAGGATTGGATCCTGGTGACCACGGACGCCAGCCTGAGAGGCTGGGGAGCAGTCACACAAGGAAGAAACTTCCAGGGAGTATGGACGAGCCTGGAAACGTCTCTTCACATAAACATTCTGGAACTAAGAGCAATATACAATGCTCTAAGCCAGGCAGAACCTCTGCTTCAGGGAAAACCGGTGTTGATCCAGTCGGACAACATCACGGCAGTCGCCCATGTGAACAGACAGGGCGGCACAAGAAGCAGGAGTGCAATGGCAGAAGCTGCAAGGATTCTTCGCTGGGCAGAGAATCATGTGATAGCACTGTCAGCAGTGTTCATCCCGGGAGTGGACAACTGGGAAGCAGACTTCCTCAGCAGACACGATCTTCACCCGGGAGAGTGGGGACTTCATCCAGAAGTCTTCCACTTGCTGGTAACCCGTTGGGAAAGACCAATGGTGGACATGATGGCGTCTCGCCTCAACAAAAAACTGGACAGGTATTGCGCCAGGTCAAGAGATCCGCAGGCAATAGCTGTGGACGCGCTGGTAACGCCTTGGGTGTACCAGTCGGTGTATGTGTTTCCTCCTCTGCCTCTCATACCAAAAGTATTGAGAATTATACGGCAAAGAGGCGTAAGGACGATACTAGTGGTTCCGGATTGGCCAAGAAGGACTTGGTACCCGGAACTTCAAGAGATGATCACGGAAGATCCGTGGCCTCTACCTCTAAGGAGGGACTTGCTTCAGCAGGGTCCCTGTCTGTTTCAAGACTTACCGCGGCTGCGTTTGACGGCATGGCGGTTGAACGCCGGATCCTAAAGGAAAAAGGCATGCCGGAAGAAGTCATTCCTACTTTGATTAAAGCAAGGAAGGAAGTAACCGTGCAACATTATCACCGAATTTGGCGAAAATATGTTGCGTGGTGCGAAGATCGGAGTGCTCCGACGGAGGAATTTCAACTGGGTCGATTCCTACATTTCCTGCAATCAGGATTGTCTATGGGTCTCAAATTGGGATCTATTAAGGTTCAAATTTCGGCCCTGTCGATTTTCTTTCAAAAAGAATTGGCTTCAGTCCCTGAAGTCCAGACCTTTGTTAAGGGAGTGCTACATATACAGCCTCCTGTGGTGCCTCCAGTGGCACCGTGGGATCTCAATGTGGTTTTGGACTTTCTAAAATCTCATTGGTTTGAACCACTAAAGAAGGTGGATTTGAAATATCTCACATGGAAAGTGACCATGCTTCTAGCCCTGGCTTCGGCCAGGAGAGTGTCAGAACTGGCAGCTTTATCTTACAAAAGCCCATATCTGATTTACCATTCGGACAGGGCAGAACTGCGGACTCGTCCGCATTTTCTCCCTAAGGTGGTGTCAGCATTTCATCTGAACCAGCCTATTGTAGTGCCTGCGGCTACAAGTGACTTGGAGGACTCCAAGTTACTGGACGTTGTCAGAGCATTAAAAATATATATTGCAAGGACAGCTGGAGTCAGAAAATCTGACTCGTTGTTTATATTGTATGCACCCAACAAGATGGGTGCTCCTGCGTCTAAGCAGACGATTGCTCGTTGGATCTGTAGCACAATCCAACTTGCACATTCTGTGGCAGGCCTGCCACAGCCTAAATCTGTAAAGGCCCACTCCACAAGGAAGGTGGGCTCATCTTGGGCGGCTGCCCGAGGGGTCTCGGCATTACAACTTTGCCGAGCAGCTACGTGGTCAGGGGAGAACACGTTTGTAAAATTTTACAAATTTGATACTCTGGCTAAGGAGGACCTGGAGTTCTCTCATTCGGTGCTGCAGAGTCATCCGCACTCTCCCGCCCGTTTGGGAGCTTTGGTATAATCCCCATGGTCCTTTCAGGAACCCCAGCATCCACTAGGACGATAGAGAAAATAAGATTTTACTTACCGATAAATCTATTTCTCGGAGTCCGTAGTGGATGCTGGGCGCCCATCCCAAGTGCGGATTATCTGCAATAATTGTACATAGTTATTGTTAACTAATTCGGGTTATTGTTGAAGGAAGCCATCTTTCAGAGGCTCCGCTGTTATCATACTGTTAACTGGGTTTAGATCACAAGTTGTACGGTGTGATTGGTGTGGCTGGTATGAGTCTTACCCGGGATTCAAAATCCTCCCTTATTGTGTACGCTCGTCCGGGCACAGTACCTAACTGGAGTCTGGAGGAGGGTCATAGGGGGAGGAGCCAGTGCACACCACCTGATCTGGAAAAGCTTTACTTTTTGTGCCCTGTCTCCTGCGGAGCCGCTATTCCCCATGGTCCTTTCAGGAACCCCAGCATCCACTACGGACTCCGAGAAATAGATTTATCGGTAAGTAAAATCTTATTTTTTTTTATTTCCCAATACAGCACAGCTTGCTCCTTCTTTTTCCCCTTTTGTCAATCCATTGAGATGATCCAGTGCTTGGCAGGCAGGGAGTGAATACTTGTATTCATTTGTAACTGTTCATTTGAACAAGGATTTTCAATTTAGTTTCAGTCTTAGTCGCTTACTTAAAATTGTAGTTGGTTTATAGTCACATTTTAGTCTTTTTCTTTTGCTTCATTTAAAAGTGCATATACACTGAGCGATTTTTCCCCCTGCCCAGCGATGTCAGCAGGGCTGAACTACTTTCCATAGCAGGATGCTATGGAAAGCCGTTCACCCCACCATTCATGAAGCGGGGGCGCGCATGAGCGTTCATCGCCGGGGGGATACACACTGGGCGGTTTTGAGCTGAAGGCAGCTCAACACACCAAAAGTGAGCTGCTTTCAGCTCAAAATTGCCCAGTGTGTATGGGTCTTAAGTCAAGATTTCTTCAGTGGATCTCAGATTTTATTTTAGTCTGATTCTAGTCAATAAATTAGTCATAACTTTTGCAAACAGTTTAATGATACTGTAAAAGATTTTGCTGAAGAACATTTCTCTAAAATTCCCTTGAGAAGTTTGCATACCTTTAACTACATTGCATCAGGAAAGTATTCACAGTGCATCACTTTTTCCACATTTTATTATGTTACAGCCTTATTCCAAAATGGAATAAATACATTTTTCCCTCAAAATTCTACACACAATACCCCATAATGACAATTCATTCACAGAGTTGTACTGAAGCCACTCATTTGATATCTTGGCTGTGTGCTTAGGGTCGTTGTCCTGCTGAAAGATGAACCGTCGCCTCAGTCTGAGGTCAAGAACGTTCTGGAGCAGGTTTTCATCCAGGATGTCATGGACAGGATGATGGTGAGAGGCATATGGTGGCAGAGAGGATGATGGGATGACAGAGGGTGATAGGGAGAGGTAGTGGGTGACTGGAAGAAATAGAGAGGGAGAGAGTAAGCGTGACAGGAAATGGGTGATAAATATACATAGTGCTAATTACAATTTACTTACCTGGGTGCACGGCAGAGCTACAGCATCACCTCAGATCCAGATCAGTGGTCGGGTTACGGTCGTTAGGTTGACACAACTTAGGTCGACACTCATTAGGTTGACCACTGAAGGTTGATAATGCTATTAGGTCGGCATGCATTATGTCGACATGGCCGTTAGGTCGACATGTACTAGGTTGACAGGTCAAAAGTTCGACATGAGTTTTTCACATTATTTTATTTTTTCATACTTAACGATCCACGTGGACTACGATTGGAACGGTAATCTGTGCCGAGCGAAGCGAGACACCTTGCCTGAAGCATGCCGAGCGGAGGGACACGGTGCACTAATTTGGGTTCCCCGTCACTTTACGGAGAAAACTACACCCAAAACAGTAAAAAACCTCATGTCGACCTTTTGACCTGTCGACCTAGTACATGCCAACCTAACGCCCATGTCGACCTAATGCATGTCGACCTAATGGCAATGTTGACCTTCAGTGGTCGACCTAATGAGTGTTGACCTAAATTGGGTTGACCCAATGACCCATACCCCAGTGGTCGCAACGGCAGGTGGAGAACTTCCTCAGAGAGCAGGCAGTCACTGGCAGAGGTAAGACGCGCAGGGGACTCGGGGAGAGATGACAGGAGGGAGGAAATGTGGTGGGCGGGTGGGGTAGGGGTTTTTGAAGGGTGTGGGGGTGGCCTTCCGTCTCTTCTCCAGGCAGACCTCATCCCCTTGCCTGGATACCAGTTGGCAGCTTTCCTATATACCTGTACATTTGGCGCTGGGGATGGTCACTAGAACATGACCTCAGATCCTCAGCACCCAAGCTCAGCAGTCACATAGCAGGGAAAGCAAAGGACCAGAGAGGAGAGATGCAGCTCAGCGGCTCCTCCTCCCCCTCTGGCCTCCGTTCACAATAGCAGCAGCTGCTTCAGGACCAAGCGTCAGCACTGCAGTATGGTATATGTAGTGCTGGACCCACCAGTGTTCCAGGTAGCACTGCAGCGGCAGGCAGTAGACGGCTTATAGAGAGAGACAGGGACAGCAGCATTTTAAATGTGGAATTGGCCACGGCCCACGAGCCAATCATAGCTCGTGGACCGGCAGCCAATCAGGATCCAGTGGCTCCTGATTGGCGGCCGGTCCTCGAACTCCGATTGGCTCGCGGCAGATGCCATATTTACAATGCAGCTCTTCCTGTCTCTCTCTATATGCCGGCTACTGCCTGCTGCTACCGCACTACCTGGAACACTGGTGGGTCCGGAACTACATATACCACACTGCTGACACCTGGGGCACCTTTATGACAGGGCCTGGGACTCAAGTACCCGCAGACCACTCTTGATGGCGATTCTGGGTGCAATGAGGTAGCTGTATGACTAAGCTAAGCAACACAAGTGTGTGGCACAAACACTTGGCCCATCTAGGAGTGGCACTGCAGTGGCAGACAGGATGGCACTTAAAAAAAAATAGTCCCCAAACAGCGCATCATGCAAAGAAGAAAAAGAGGTGCAATGAGGTAGCTGTATGACTAAGCTAAGCAACACAAGTGTGCGGCACAACCACCAGGCCCATCTAGGAGTGGTACTGCAGTGGCCGACAGGATGGCGGGATCTTGACCCCATCCCGTATAATACAAGTGCACAGTCTGGAAGCTGATCCCTAGAGGAAGGAGTGGGCCCTCAGGCAGTGGGGCCTACCGGTGGTTTCCCTGGTACCCCTGTGGGCCAGTCCGACCCTGTAGCTGGATGACTAAGCTAAGCGACACAAGTGTGCGGCACAAACACCTGGCCCATCTAAGAGTGGCACTGCAGTTGCTGACAGGATGACAATTTAAATAAAATAGTCCCCAAACAGCATATCATGCAAAGAAGTAAAAGAGGTGCAATAAGGTAGCTGTATGACTAAGCTAAGCGACACAAGTGTGCGGCACAACCACCAGGCCCATCTAGGAGTGGTACTGCAGTGGCCGACAGGATGGCACTTTAAAAAAAATAGTCCCCAAATAGCACATCATGCAAAGAAGTAAAAGAGGTGCAATGAGGTAGCTGTATGGCTAAGCTGAGTGACACAAGTGTGTGGCACAAACACTTGGCCATTCCAGGGTTGGCCCTGCAGTCCCACTGCACTAATGGCAGATACCGGACACACGTCTAACACCAACATAGCTGTCAAGGCCTCAGTTATCCGCTTTGCAACAGGATGACTGCTGTCATATTTCATCTACCTAGCAAAGGATTGTTGGACAGTCATTTGCTTAGTTGAAGTAGTACAAGTGGTCTTCCGACTTTCCCTCTGGGATGACGATCAACTCCCAGCAGCAGCAGCAATAGGAGGAAGTGGTTCTTGATCTTTCCCTATTTTATCCTCCAAATTTTCGTTCTCCATTATTTCTCTGGAGTTATATAACAAAATACCTCTGCACCACACAGGGCAAACCCTGTAAAAATTATTTGGATTAAATATTAATAACACCTTTATTTGGAGTAAATAATATACAGCACAGGACAGCACCACTTAACTTATATGGCAGCGCCACTGGACTGGACTTATACGCCAGTACCACTGGATTTATATAGCAGTACCACTGGACATATACGGCAGTATCACTGGATTTATACAGCAGTACCACTGGACAGATACGGCAGAATCACTGGACTTATACGGCAGTATCACTGGACTGGATTTATATGCCAGTACCATTGGATTTATATGGCAGTACCACTGGATATATACGGCAGTATCATTGGACTTATACGGCAGTATCGCTGGACTGGATTTATACGCCAGTACCACTGGATTTATATGGCAGTACCATTGGACATATACGGCAGTATCACTGGAATTATATGGCAGTATCACTGGACATATACAACAGTATCACTGGATTTATACGGCAGCACCACTGGACATATACGGCAGTATCACTGGACTTTTACGGCAGTATCACTGGACTGGTTTGGTATACCAGTACCACTGGATTTATATGGCAGTACCACTGGACATATACGGTAGTATCACTGGACTGGATTTATACGCCAGTACCAGTGGATTTATACAGCAGTACCACTAGACATAAACGGCAGTATCACTGGATTTATATGGCAGTACCACTGGACATATACGGCAGTATAACTGGACTTATACGGTAGTATCACTGGACTGGATTTATACGCCATTACCACTGGATTTATACGGTGGTACCACTGGACATATACATCAGTATCACTGGATTTATACGGCAGTACCACTGGACATATACGGCAGTTTCACTGGATTTATACGGTAGTACCACTGGACATAGACGGCAATATATCTAGACTTATACGGCAGTACCACTGAACTGGAATTATACGCCAGTACCACTGGATTTATTTGGCAGTACCACTGGATTTATACGGCAGTACCACTGGACACATATGGCATGTATCATGGACCTATACGGCAGTATCACTGGACTGGATTTATGCGTCAGTACCACTGGATTTATACAGCAGTACCACTGGACATATATACGCCAGTATCAATGGAATTATATGGCAGTACCACTGGACATTTACGACAGTATCACTGGACTGGATTTATATACCAGTACCACTGGATTTATACGGAAGTACCACTGGACATATATGGCAGTTTCACTGGACTTGTACGGCAGTAATACTGGACTTATACGGCAGTATCACTGGACTGGATTTATACGCCAGTACCACTGGATTTATACGCAGTACCATTTGACATATACGGCAGTATCACTGGAATTATATGGCAGTATCACTGGACATATACAACAGTATCACTGGATTTATACAGCAGCACCACTGGACATATACAGCAGTATCACTGGACTGGATTGGATTTATATTTATATACCAGTACCACTGGATTTATACAGCAGTACCACTGGACATATACAGCAGTATAACTGGACTTATACGGTAGTATCACTGGACTGGATTTATACGCCAGTACCATTGGACTTATACAGCAGTATTACTGGACTGGATTTATACTCCAGTACCACTGGATTTATACGGAAGTGACGGACATATACGGCAGTTTCACTGGACTTATACGGCAGTATTACTGGACTTATACGTCAGTATCACTGGACTGGATTTATACGCCAGTACCACTGGATTTATACGGCAGTACCATTGGACATATACAGCAGTATCACTGGAATTATATGGCAGCATCACTGGACATATACAACAGTATCACTGGATTTATACGGCAGCACCACTGGACATATACGGCAGTATCATTGGACTTATACGGCAGTATTGCTGGACTGGATTTATACGCCAGTACCACTGGATTTATACGGCAGTACCAGTGGACATATACGGCAGTATCACTGGAATTATATGGCAGTACCACTGGACATATACGGCAATATCACTGGATTTATACGGCAGTACCACTGGACATATACGGCAGTATCACTGAACTTATACGGCAGTATCACTGGACTGGATTTATACACCAGTACCACTGGATTTATATGGCAGTATCACTGGACTTATACAGCAGTGTCACTGGACATATACGGCAGTACCATTGGACTTGTACAGCAGCACAGGGACACCACTACTGGACTGATGCAGGACAACACAGCACCACTGCAATGGACTGGACTTATACATCAGCACTGGACATACGGTAGCAGAGGACACCACCACTGTGACTGGACTGATGCAGCACAAGACACCACCACTGGACTGATGCAGCACAACACAGCACCACTGCAATGGACTCATACAGCAGCATTGGACATATGGCAGCAGAGGACACCACCACTGTGACTGGACTGATCCAGCACAAGACACTACCACTGTACTGATGCAGGACAACACAGCACCACTGCACTGGACTTATACAGCTACACTGGACATATGGCTGCAGAGGACACCACCACTGTGACTGGAATGATGCAGCATAAGACACTACACTGGACTGAGTAGCACAAGACAGCACTGGAATTGCCACCCCACTTTCCCTCCCGCACAGACACTGAGGATGAAGACACGTCCTCTCGCTACACTCTCCAATGCCAGAGTGAAAATGGCGGCGACTCGCGGCTCCTTATATGGAATCCAAAACCCATGAGAATCTGACAGCGGGATGATGACGTTTTGCCTCGTTCTGATTTCCGATTCAGGCAGAAAAACCCGAGCCGGGCTTGGATCCGGGCTCGGGTAGTGAAGTCCAGTAGGGTTCGGTTCTCAGGGAACCGAAATCGCTCATCTCTACTTTTTACTAAGGAGTAGCTTCCGTCTGGCCACTCCACCATACATTCCTGATTGGTGGATTGCTACAGAGATGGTTGTCCTTCTGAAAGGTTCTCCTCTCTCCACAGAGGAATGCTGTAGCTCTGACAGAATGACCATCGGGTTCTTGGTCACCTTCCTGACTAGGGCCCTTCTCCTCCAATCGCTTAGTTTAGACGGCCAGCCAGCTCTAGGAAGAGTCCTGGTGGTTCCGAACTTCTTCCATTTACGGATGATGGCGGCCACTGTGCTCATTGGGACCTTCAAAGCAGTAGATATTTTTCTGTACCTTTCCCCAGATTTGTGCCTCAAGACAATCCTGTCTTGGAGGTCTACAGACAATTGCTTTGACTTCATGCTTGGTTTGTGCTCAGACATGCACTGTGAGGTGTGGGACCTTTATATAGACAGGTGTGTTCCTTTCCAAATCATGTCCAATCAACTGAATTTACCACCGGTGGACTCAAATTAAGCTATAGGAACATCTCAAGGATGATCAGTGGAAACAGGATGCACCTGAGCTTAATTTTGAGCTTCATGGCAAAGGCTGTGAATACTTATGTACATGCGATTTCTTGGTTTTTCATTTTTAATAAATTTGCAAAAATCTCCAAAAAAACTTTTCTCACGTTGTCATTATGGGGTATTGTGTGTAGAATTTTGAGGGAAACAATGAATTTATTCCAGTTTGGAATAAGGCTGTAACATAACAAAATGTGGAAAAAAAGAAGCGCTGTGAATATTTTCTGGATGCACTTTATGTGTGTTTAGCAATCTAGACTCAGTAGGTTACATACTGAGTCTAACTTACCGTAGTGCTCGCAAATATCATACACAAATTAATGCCTTAAGGGGATAATTCCAAGTTGATCGCAGCAGCAAATTTGTTAGCAGTTGGGCAAAACCATGTGCACTGCAGGAGGGGCAGATATAACGTGCAGAGAGAGATAGATTTAGGTGGGGTGTATTCAATCTGAAATCTAAATTGCAGTGTAACAATAAAGCAGCCAGTATTTACCCAGCACAGAAACAAAATAACCCACCCAAATCTAACTCTTTCTGCACATTATATCTGCCCCCCCCCCCCCCCCCCCCCTGCAGTGCACATGGTTTTGCCCAACTGCTAAAAAATTTCCTGCTGCGATCAACTTGGAATTACCCCCATGGTCTTGCCCAATTGCTAACAAACTTGCTGCTGCGATCAACTCAGAATTACCCCCTGAGTTTGTTATAATAAACAAGTGCAATACACAATTCTGTTTCCATCACAACAGGTCATATATATTTTCTGCAAATATCTAGAACATATAATTTAATGTAAAACCTTACTTCCAGTGTTAATTACAGTGTCATTTGACAAGGATTTTTAATTTAGTTTTAAATGACCTTAAAGATACATACACACTTGACGATTTCCTCCGTGAACGATATCACTGAACAGTTTCCCTTAAACTTCCTGGTGTCTTTGGACAAACGCTATTGAGCATACACAATGAACGATATTACTAATGAACGACAAACGACGAACGATATACCATAGTCATCAACAGTAGGCTGAGAGGAGGAAAATGTAAATACTGGGCTGTTGTTCGTCGCTTGTCATTGGCGGCGTACACACTAAACGATAAAGCCAAAATTGAGCTGCATGCACAGCTGACAGCAATCCTTGTTAATGACTGGCAGGAGCGTGCTTGGTTCATCATTCGTAGTGTACACACTGTGGGATATTTTAGTCAATATGGCTCAGAAGGGGGGGAAATGAGCAATATTTACTAAAATATTGCATAGTGTGTATGCACCTTTTAGTCTTTGTCACTTTTTTTTGCTTTGTTTTAGTTAAGATTTAGGGGTCATTCCGAGTTGTTCGCTATTTCTAACGTACGCAAGTGGCGTACGCACAACAGTGAACACATCGCACGAATGCAAACAAACGACCACGTACCAATGCACAAAGTAGGCGTGCATTATGTAGTATCGCATGGCTACCATACGCATTGCTATTAATACACCCTCGTCGTATTTGTGCAATGCCTTCGCAGGAGTACACAAGCTTTGTTTCTTTGCAAATATTCGCACAGTACTTTGTTGTTTTTTTGGGAAACCCTACATACTTTAGCATATCCCTTCCTCAATTAATATACCAATTAGTGTAATGATTTCTAATGTTATTGGACAATTAAGTCATCAAAGAATTCAAACAGAACACTTTGGGGGTAATTCCAAGTTGATCGCAGCAGGAATTTTTTTAGCAGTTGGGCAAAACCATGTGCACTGCAGGGGAGGCAAATATAACATGTGCAGAGAGAGTTAGATTTGGGTGTGGTGTGTTCAATCTGCAATCTAATTTGCAGTGTAAAAATAAAGCAGCCAGTATTTACCCTGCACAGAAATAAAATAACCCACCCAAATCTAACTCTATCTGCATGTTATATCTGCTTCCCTGCAGTGCACATGGTTTTGCCCAACTGCTAAAAAAATTTCCTGCTGCGATCAACTTGGAATTACCCCCTTTGTCAACATAATTGACCAATAACAATCGTATTTGTGTGATGTATTAAAGTGACTTTTTTAAATATATTTTTTTAAAAACAAAATATGTATTATCCATGCCTGTCCTAATGTACATTACCTGTTTTTTTTGTTGAGGTGTAGTGTGTGTTAAAATGTCGATTTGGACATAACAAAGCAATCAGCTCCTAACTGTCAGAAAACACTCTTTGGTGTTGAAGTGTAGTTTCTTAGTATTATTAACTAGCCGTTTTTAACTCTTTAATGGCCCCAATTTCCTTTGGTAAAACCGCTGTACCTTTGTCCCAATAAAAAAAACACAACACAAACTAAAATGAGAATCAACAATGTAGTTTTATTTTTTTGGGAAACGCTATTTTTTTTTTTTTAACAGAATGTTGATTTTTTTCCCAACATTAAAAAATTGCAGCAGAATTTTTATTTCACACAGCATGCCCGTGCAGTGCTCCTCCAGCCTCTGCAGGCTTTGTCCAATCAGGACATGGGGATCTCCAACTGCATCATCTGAAATAAATGTCAAACAAACTACATTACTTACTCACGTTACACATTATCGAAGCAAGGCACAAAACACACTTTAATCGCACAGTAACTACATCAGGGATGTGTTTTTTTTGTGGCTTCCATTAGAGATGAGCGGGTTCGGTTTCTCTGAATCCGAACCCGCCAGAACTTCATGTTTTTTTTCACGGGTCCGAGCGACTCGGATCTTCCCGCCTTGCTCGGTTAACCCGAGCGCGCCCGAACGTCATCATGACGCTGTCGGATTCTCGCGAGGCTCGGATTCTATCGCGAGACTCGGATTCTATATAAGGAGCCGCGCGTCGCCGCCATTTTCACACGTGCATTGAGATTGATAGGGAGAGGACGTGGCTGGCGTCCTCTCCGTTTAGAATAGATTAGAGAGACACTTGATTTACTAATTTTGGGGAGCATTAGGAGTACTCAGTACAGTGCAGAGTTTTGCTGATAGTGACCAGTGACCACCAGTTTTATTTATAATCCGTTCTCTGCCTGAAAAAAGCGATACACAGCACACAGTGACTCAGTCACATACCATATCTGTGTGCACTGCTCAGGCTCAGGCCAGTGTGCTGCATCATCTATTATCTATATATAATATTATATATATCTGTCTGACTGCTCAGCTCACACAGCTTATAATTGTGGGGGAGACTGGGGAGCACTACTGCAGTGCCAGTTATAGGTTATAGCAGGAGCCAGGAGTACATAATATATTATATAGTGAGTGACCACCAGACACACAGTGCAGTTTATTTAATATATCCGTTCTCTGCCTGAAAAAAGCGATACACACAGTGACTCAGTCAGTCACATACCATATCTGTGTGCACTGCTCAGGCTCAGGCCAGTGTGCTGCATCATCTATATATATTATATATCTGTCTGACTGCTCAGCTCACACAGCTTATAATTGTGGGGGAGACTGGGGAGCACTACTGCAGTGCCAGTTATAGGTTATAGCAGGAGCCAGGAGTACATAATATTATATTAAAATTAAACAGTGCACACTTTTGCTGCAGGAGTGCCACTGCCAGTGTGACTAGTGACCAGTGACCTGACCACCAGTATATATAATATTAGTAGTATACTATCTCTTTATCAACCAGTCTATATTAGCAGCAGACACAGTACAGTGCGGTAGTTCACGGCTGTGGCTACCTCTGTGTCGGCACTCGGCAGCCCGTCCATAATTGTATATACCACCTAACCGTGGTTTTTTTTTCTTTCTTTATACATACATACTAGTTACGAGTATACTATCTCTTTATCAACCAGTCTATATATTAGCAGCAGACACAGTACAGTGCGGTAGTTCACGGCTGTGGCTACCTCTGTGTCGGCACTCGGCAGCCCGTCCATAATTGTATATACCACCTAACCGTGGTTTTTTTTTCTTTCTTTATACATACATACTAGTTACGAGTATACTATCTCTTTATCAACCAGTCTATATATTAGCAGCAGACACAGTACAGTGCGGTAGTTCACGGCTGTGGCTACCTCTGTGTCGGCACTCGGCAGCCCGTCCATAATTGTATATACCACCTAACCGTGGTTTTTTTTTCTTCCTTTATACATACATACTAGTTACGAGTATACTATCTCTTTATCAACCAGTCTATATATTAGCAGCAGACACAGTACAGTGCGGTAGTTCACGGCTGTGGCTACCTCTGTGTCGGCACTCGGCAGCCCGTCCATAATTGTATATACCACCTAACCGTGGTTTTTTTTTCTTTCTTTATACATACATACTAGTTACGAGTATACTATCTCTTTATCAACCAGTCTATATATTAGCAGCAGACACAGTACAGTGCGGTAGTTCACGGCTGTGGCTACCTCTGTGTCGGCACTCGGCAGCCCGTCCATAATTGTATATACCACCTAACCGTGGTTTTTTTTTCTTTCTTTATACATACATACTAGTTACGAGTATACTATCTCTTTATCAACCAGTCTATATTAGCAGCAGACACAGTACAGTGCGGTAGTTCACGGCTGTGGCTACCTCTGTGTCGGCACTCGGCAGCCCGTCCATAATTGTATATACCACCTAACCGTGGTTTTTTTTTCTTTCTTTATACATACATACTAGTTACGAGTATACTATCTCTTTATCAACCAGTCTATATATTAGCAGCAGACACAGTACAGTGCGGTAGTTCACGGCTGTGGCTACCTCTGTGTTGGCACTCGGCAGCCCGTCCATAATTGTATATACCACCTAACCGTGGTTTTTTTTTCTTTCTTTATACATACATACTAGTTACGAGTATACTATCTCTTTATCAACCAGTCTATATTAGCAGCAGACACAGTACAGTGCGGTAGTTCACGGCTGTGGCTACCTCTGTGTCGGCACTCGGCAGCCCGTCCATAATTGTATATACCACCTAACCGTGGTTTTTTTTTCTTTCTTTATACATACATACTAGTTACGAGTATACTATCTCTTTATCAACCAGTCTATATATTAGCAGCAGACACAGTACAGTGCGGTAGTTCACGGCTGTGGCTACCTCTGTGTCGGCACTCGGCAGCCCGTCCATAATTGTATACTAGTATCCAATCCATCCATCTCCATTGTTTACCTGAGGTGCCTTTTAGTTGTGCCTATTAAAATATGGAGAACAAAAATGTTGAGGTTCCAAAATTAGGGAAAGATCAAGATCCACTTCCACCTCGTGCTGAAGCTGCTGCCACTAGTCATGGCCGAGACGATGAAATGCCAGCAACGTCGTCTGCCAAGGCCGATGCCCAATGTCATAGTACAGAGCATGTCAAATCCAAAACACCAAATATCAGTAAAAAAAGGACTCCAAAACCTAAAATAAAATTGTCGGAGGAGAAGCGTAAACTTGCCAATATGCCATTTACCACACGGAGTGGCAAGGAACGGCTGAGGCCCTGGCCTATGTTCATGGCTAGTGGTTCAGCTTCACATGAGGATGGAAGCACTCAGCCTCTCGCTAGAAAAATGAAAAGACTCAAGCTGGCAAAAGCAGCACAGCAAAGAACTGTGCATTCTTCGAAATCCCAAATCCACAAGGAGAGTCCAATTGTGTCGGTTGCGATGCCTGACCTTCCCAACACTGGACGTGAAGAGCATGCGCCTTCCACCATTTGCACGCCCCCTGCAAGTGCTGGAAGGAGCACCCGCAGTCCAGTTCCTGATAGTCAGATTGAAGATGTCAGTGTTGAAGTACACCAGGATGAGGAGGATATGGGTGTTGCTGGCGCTGGGGAGGAAATTGACCAGGAGGATTCTGATGGTGAGGTGGTTTGTTTAAGTCAGGCACCCGGGGAGACACCTGTTGTCCGTGGGAGGAATATGGCCGTTGACATGCCAGGTGAAAATACCAAAAAAATCAGCTCTTCGGTGTGGAGGTATTTCACCAGAAATGCGGACAACAGGTGTCAAGCCGTGTGTTCCCTTTGTCAAGCTGTAATAAGTAGGGGTAAGGACGTTAACCACCTCGGAACATCCTCCCTTATACGTCACCTGCAGCGCATTCATAATAAGTCAGTGACAAGTTCAAAAACTTTGGGTGACAGCGGAAGCAGTCCACTGACCAGTAAATCCCTTCCTCTTGTAACCAAGCTCACGCAAACCACCCCACCAACTCCCTCAGTGTCAATTTCCTCCTTCCCCAGGAATGCCAATAGTCCTGCAGGCCATGTCACTGGCAATTCTGACGAGTCCTCTCCTGCCTGGGATTCCTCCGATGCATCCTTGCGTGTAACGCCTACTGCTGCTGGCGCTGCTGTTGTTGCCGCTGGGAGTCGATGGTCATCCCAGAGGGGAAGTCGTAAGCCCACTTGTACTACTTCCAGTAAGCAATTGACTGTTCAACAGTCCTTTGCGAGGAAGATGAAATATCACAGCAGTCATCCTACTGCAAAGCGGATAACTGAGTCCTTGACAACTATGTTGGTGTTAGACGTGCGTCCGGTATCCGCCGTTAGTTCACAGGGAACTAGACAATTTATTGAGGCAGTGTGCCCCCGTTACCAAATACCATCTAGGTTCCACTTCTCTAGGCAGGCGATACCGAGAATGTACACGGACGTCAGAAAAAGACTCACCAGTGTCCTAAAAAATGCAGTTGTACCCAATGTCCACTTAACCACGGACATGTGGACAAGTGGAGCAGGGCAGGGTCAGGACTATATGACTGTGACAGCCCACTGGGTAGATGTATGGACTCCCGCCGCAAGAACAGCAGCGGCGGCACCAGTAGCAGCATCTCGCAAACGCCAACTCTTTCCTAGGCAGGCTACGCTTTGTATCACCGCTTTCCAGAATACGCACACAGCTGAAAACCTCTTACGGCAACTGAGGAAGATCATCGCGGAATGGCTTACCCCAATTGGACTCTCCTGTGGATTTGTGGCATCGGACAACGCCAGCAATATTGTGTGTGCATTAAATATGGGCAAATTCCAGCACGTCCCATGTTTTGCACATACCTTGAATTTGGTGGTGCAGAATTTTTTCAAAAACGACAGGGGCGTGCAAGAGATGCTGTCGGTGGCCAGAAGAATTGCGGGACACTTTCGGCGTACAGGCACCACGTACAGAAGACTGGAGCACCACCAAAAACTACTGAACCTGCCCTGCCATCATCTGAAGCAAGAAGTGGTAACGAGGTGGAATTCAACCCTCTATATGCTTCAGAGGTTGGAGGAGCAGCAAAAGGCCATTCAAGCCTATACAATTGAGCACGATATAGTAGGTGGAATGCACCTGTCTCAAGTGCAGTGGAGAATGATTTCAACGTTGTGCAAGGTTCTGATGCCCTTTGAACTTGCCACACGTGAAGTCAGTTCAGACACTGCCAGCCTGAGTCAGGTCATTCCCCTCATCAGGCTTTTGCAGAAGAAGCTGGAGGCATTGAAGAAGGAGCTAAAAGGGAGCGATTCCGCTAGGCATGTGGGACTTGTGGATGCAGCCCTTAATTCGCTTAACAAGGATTCACGGGTGGTCAATCTGTTGAAATCAGAGCACTACATTTTGGCCACCGTGCTCGATCCTAGATTTAAAGCCTACCTTGGATCTCTCTTTCCGGCAGACACAGGTCTGCTGGGGTTGAAAGACCTGCTGGTGACAAAATTGTCAAGTCAAGCGGAACGCGACCTGTCAACATCTCCTCCTTCACATTCTCCCGCAACTGGGGGTGCGAGGAAAAGGCTCAGAATTCCGAGCCCACCCGCTGGCGGTGATGCAGGGCAGTCTGGAGCGACTGCTGATGCTGACATCTGGTCCGGACTGAAGGACCTGACAACGATTACGGACATGTCGTCTACTGTCACTGCATATGATTCTCTCAACATTGATAGAATGGTGGAGGATTATATGAGTGACCGCATCCAAGTAGGCACGTCACACAGTCCGTACTTATACTGGCAGGAAAAAGAGGCAATTTGGAGGCCCTTGCACAAACTGGCTTTATTCTACCTAAGTTGCCCTCCCACAAGTGTGTACTCCGAAAGAGTGTTTAGTGCCGCCGCTCACCTTGTCAGCAATCGGCGTACGAGGTTACATCCAGAAAATGTGGAGAAGATGATGTTCATTAAAATGAATTATAATCAATTCCTCCGCGGAGACATTGACCAGCAGCAATTGCCTCCACAAAGTACACAGGGAGCTGAGATGGTGGATTCCAGTGGGGACGAATTGATAATCTGTGAGGAGGGGGATGTACACGGTGATATATCGGAGGGTGAAGATGAGGTGGACATCTTGCCTCTGTAGAGCCAGTTTGTGCAAGGAGAGATTAATTGCTTCTTTTTTGGGGGGGGTCCAAACCAACCCGTCATATCAGTCACAGTCGTGTGGCAGACCCTGTCACTGAAATGATGGGTTGGTTAAAGTGTGCATGTCCTGTTTTGTTTATACAACATAAGGGTGGGTGGGAGGGCCCAAGGACAATTCCATCTTGCACCTCTTTTTTCTTTGCATCATGTGCTGATTGGGGAGGGTTTTTTGGAAGGGACATCCTGCGTGACACTGCAGTGCCACTCCTAGATGGGCCCGGTGTTTGTGTCGGCCACTAGGGTCGCTAATCTTACTCACACAGTCAGCTACCTCATTGCGCCTCTTTTTTTCTTTGCGTCATGTGCTGTTTGGGGAGGGTTTTTTGGAAGGGACATCCTGCGTGACACTGCAGTGCCACTCCTAGATGGGCCCGGTGTTTGTGTCGGCCACTAGGGTCGCTAATCTTACTCACACAGCTACCTCATTGCGCCTCTTTTTTTCTTTGCGTCATGTGCTGTTTGGGGAGGGTTTTTTGGAAGGGACATCCTGCGTGACACTGCAGTGCCACTCCTAGATGGGCCCGGTGTTTGTGTCGGCCACTAGGGTCGCTAATCTTACTCACACAGCTACCTCATTGCGCCTCTTTTTTTCTTTGCGTCATGTGCTGTTTGGGGAGGGTTTTTTGGAAGGGACATCCTGCGTGACACTGCAGTGCCACTCCTAGATGGGCCCGGTGTTTGTGTCGGCCACTAGGGTCGCTAATCTTACTCACACAGCTACCTCATTGCGCCTCTTTTTTTCTTTGCGTCATGTGCTGTTTGGGGAGGGTTTTTTGGAAGGGACATCCTGCGTGACACTGCAGTGCCACTCCTAGATGGGCCCGGTGTTTGTGTCGGCCACTAGGGTCGCTTATCTTACTCACACAGCGACCTCGGTGCAAATTTTAGGACTAAAAATAATATTGTGAGGTGTGAGGTATTCAGAATAGACTGAAAATGAGTGTAAATTATGGTTTTTGAGGTTAATAATACTTTGGGATCAAAATGACCCCCAAATTCTATGATTTAAGCTGTTTTTTAGTGTTTTTTGAAAAAAACACCCGAATCCAAAACACACCCGAATCCGACAAAAAAAATTCGGTGAGGTTTTGCCAAAACGCGTTCGAACCCAAAACACGGCCGCGGAACCGAACCCAAAACCAAAACACAAAACCCGAAAAATTTCAGGCGCTCATCTCTAGCTTCCATACAAGCATGTCCTGCAATGAAATGTTAAAAACACCATGTCAAAACTGGTGCAGGCCATGCTGGGATGTGTAGTTCTGCCACATCTGGAATGTCCCGGAATCACCATTTTGGGTGTTGACTCAGCCTCAGCACACTGCGTCTCGACATCTGCAGATGAACTACATATCCTAGCATGCCCACACTCAGTGATAGCATGCCTTAATACATAAGCTGAGACAGGTCTTATTGGTATGTGTTTACAAACCGTATTTGCAGGGTCACACTTTAAGAACACATGTACCCAGATTTGGACTGTCACACAGGGGTACAGGGGAAAGCACCGGTGGGCCTAACTTCCTAGGAGACCACCTCCTCCTCTAAGGATCAGGTTCCAGACTGTGCTCTTGAATGTTGCATTATACATATGTTACCTTATACTGGACTATGGTGTTTTGACTACAGTGAATTGGTGTTATCAATCTGTTCTTAATCTTGTATATTATTATGCATGAAGCAGCTGAAATAACTGTATATATTTATGAAGGGGTCAATCAATTCCACTTTCTAATGGTTAGTCAAGCCAATGAGCTGGCAGGACACTCCACCTCTGCAGACTGGCCATAGCCCTAACATGACCTCCGACCACTGCATTTCCCCGGTGGGCCCTACTGGCCCCAGTCCAACACTGCATGTACCTGTTTATAAATGTAAACTAGGTTACAAAAACATTTCTGTGTTCAAAATTACTTACTATCTCCCGACGGATGAGCATCACCCTCCACCTCCTCGGGTGCCTCAGCTGCCCACTCCGCTGTATCCGTAGAGGTGGGGTAAGGAGGTTGCATGGGTGATTGGGTTTGCGAGGGAGGGTCAGATTGAGAGGGTGAGGGAGGGTCAGATTGAGAGGGTGAGGGGGGTTCATATTGCAAGGGGGAAGGTGGTTGAGAGGGGGGTGAGATTGAGAGGGGGGTTTGATTGAGAGGGGGAAGGGGGTTGAGAGGGGTGGTCAGATTTAGAGGGGTTAGGGGGTTGAGGGGGGTCAGATGGGGAATGGGGTTGAGAGGGGGGTTAGATTGAGGGGGAAGGGGGTTGAGAGGGGAGATTAGATTGAGAGGGGGAAGGGGGTTGAGAGGGGGGGTCCGATTGAGAGGGGGAAGGGGGTTGAGAGGGGGGGTCAGATTGAGAGGGGGAAGGGGGTTGAGAGGGGGGGTTAGATTGAGAGGGGGAAGGGGGTTGAGTGGGGGGGTTAGATTGAGAGGGTGAGGGGGACTGAAAGGTGGAGGATGAGAAGGACGAGGAGAAGGAGGACTGATGGGTGTCGAGTGGTTGAGTGGGGTTGAGAGGTGGTGGGGTATGAGGAGAATGAGGAGGAGGATTGATGGGTTCCGGGTTCTTCAGTGGTGGAGGGGGGTTCCGAGGGGGAGGTGGTGGAGGAAGAGGAGGAGGCTTGATGGGGCTCAGCCTCTGGAGTGGGGGATTGTTTTTCATCTTCTTCCTCAGAAAATGTAACTAGCTTGCTATGTTGGAATGTTACTTTTTTTTTTGGTTTTTCATTTTTAGGCTACTCTAAAGCGTACAGACACACACAGATGTTCAGTGCCACAGGAGTACACCGGAGTTCGGTGCTGGACCACTGTGCATTGGCATCCCACCTGCCCCTCTAGGGTTCCACCTACAGCTTGGTCCCTTTCATTATACATAATATATATGGTCAATTACACTATGCAGCACTATGTCCGTTTAATGGGAGCCATTGTGATTATCCTGCTTGCTCTAATTTCTGGATATATTTATTAAGATCAACACTCCATGCACTATAAATTAGGCTGTCAATCCAAAGTGGTGTTTGTCTACAGCTTCTGTGGACACTGCCCACACCCCTACATATTGTCCCCTCCAACTGCATTCCCCAGTGTGTCCTGCTAAGGCCTACCCCCAAACAGTCTCAAAGCATACAATATAGGTGCTATGTGTACTAATGCTGTTTGCTAATAATGTTAACCATTTACAAGCTAAAATACACACTCACGCAAACAAAGGTGTTATTGGCGATTACTCACGTACGCAGATTTGCTGGCGCAGTTGCGCCAGCAACTCAGGCTAGCAGCGGCGGAGCTCTAGCTGCACAATGGTCCGCTTGGTGCGGACCCTCGCCCGCAGGACTCTGCGGACCTCCGCGTAGGCTGCATGCTTCCGAGAGTTCGGAATGTACGGTCCCGCGCGGCCTACACGGTGGTCCATAATGGCGGTCAGTAGCCGCAGCTCCCTCATAGAAAAAGCTGCGGCTCGCATGGTGCCAATGGCGTTTTAGCAACAGGGGCTAATATTTATACTGTATGCTGACTGTTGATTGGTCAAACTGTGATGGTGTCACCTGTATTGATAAACTTTATTACTATAACTGGACATTAACAATTATGTATTTTAACAGTTATGTGTTTTACCCTGCATACGCATAAGCGACTGTTCACGGCTGACACACTGCAAAAAAACACTCTGTTATAAATGTATAGCCAACACTCACCCCATTTGGAGGCCTGATTCAGCTGAACAATCCCAGAGAGTGGTATGAATTTGTAGGTATGGATAGGTTGTATTCCAAATATCGGGGGGGAATTAGAGCCGTGCATGGGAAATGTGTACAGCAACAACCACAAAGTTCCTATTTCTGTTTCAATCTTAATGTTTTTAAAATTGCAAAAACCAAAATGAGCAGGATTCTTAAAAATATGTGTACAACATGCAACAATACTGTTGGTCTATCAGCATTTACAGACGTAGGAAGTTGACAGTAAGTTAGGATACTACTCGAAAGACATACACATTAATGCACTAAATCATCCATGGGTAGCTAAATCTTAGCCATACCAACATATTACTTAAATTCCTCTCAAATATAGTGACATACTGTATGTAACTAACTACATAAATAAAACACATCTAATAGTAGCTTAACAAAAATGAGAATGTGTTCAGGACATAAGCATACCTGAAATGCTGGTGCACTATTCTGGCCCTAATGGCATGACCACACTGGGCCTCCGTGTCACGCCAGAATGTCCGCCCAACCCCTGGCTCCTCATCCTCTCTGGGCAATTCCTCGGATTGAGGAAGCTCCAGCCGACTCCTCACAGCAATATTGTGTAGGATGGCACACAGGACCACAATTTTACTTACCATTTCTGGTGAATACTTGAGGTCGCCACCAATGCAGTGGAGC
The DNA here is from genome assembly GCF_028390025.1 of Pseudophryne corroboree. Lineage (NCBI taxonomy): Eukaryota > Metazoa > Chordata > Amphibia > Anura > Myobatrachidae > Pseudophryne > Pseudophryne corroboree. The sequence goes on from NC_086446.1 coordinate 223,382,243, forward strand.
ACACGGAAGTGGTCCTTCAGGACCCCAATAGTGCGCTCCACCAGCTGTCTAGGGCAGTAAGCACGGAATTAAACTCGGACTGTGGCCCTGGCCTGGGTGTGCTGTAAGGAGTCATGAGCCAGGGGGTGCAAGGATATCCACGATCTCCTGTAAGAACACAATACAATCTGTGAATGCCAAATTGCTTTCTCACAAATATTTAAAATGCCCGCTCTAATATATATTGCAGACGCCAGGCACATCTTATTACCATATACGATAAAAGTGCGCTGTACATCGCAAAACACTGCATCCCATAAGAGAAAATAATACACCCACACATTATCTGAGTTCCAAAGCTCATTGATGTATATATTTGTTATTAAAAGGATATGGATTCAATATATATTACAATGTACAGTATACGTATAATTACATGATTACACTCACACAGTAAGCAGTTAAAACATACAGTTACATACAGTTACATATAGTTACAGTTACATATACAGTTACAGTTACATACAGTTACAGGCCAGCGATACAATACCATTCCCTCAATGCTTATGTCTCTCTCTCTAAAATCATGCTGGGACTCCATCTTACGCTGAGACCAAAACAGGAACTGAGCTGGCAATAACTCCATCATCGTCTCAGACCTTACAGCAACTGAGCTCCTGTGTGATCAATAGTGTGTTATCTAGTTTTTGGGGGAGGGATTCATGATGAGTCACTGGTTTGTTCGTGTGCTGATCAGGTTCAGCCTTGGGGACGTCCAAAGGGGCTGGCCTGAGTTTCCTGTTTGGAATATCTATTGTTCTAATAAAAGTAATTTCAGCTTTTATACATTTAATCATAATTATCCGCTGCAATGTCCCACAACTTCACAACAAGCATCAAATGAATCTACACATCAATCTGGTTGCTTCAATAGTAAACATGACCGGTCTATCTTGTTTCGTTCAAATAATACACATACATGACATTACTTCATTATATATAATTTTAAATCATCATGATGTCTGGCGCTTGATATTATTATATTTATGTACTGTATGAAATAAGTGTCGAATCCATCTCTGTGCCATGTCCGTGTAAATGCGTGTGTTACCATATATTGCTGTGCTCGCTGCACGTATTTGCAAGTATAGCGACTTATATGTGTGTAGTTTGTATGTTCTATTTATGTAATATTTTTGACTTCGACAAATCATAAGTGTCATCTTTTAACAACATCACACACAAAACTTACATAATCAATAAAAACTACAAACTCACCCAATAGCCAAATGTCTTGGCCTTCCATCATTCTTAATCTTTGCCATATCCCTGATTGGTGAATGATGTGGGCATCATGGGCACTGCCGGGGTACTTTGCATTCAGGTACAGGATCTGGAGGGATGGGCCACAAACAACCATCACATTCAGAGAGTGGAACAGTTTCCTGGTCCTATAGATTTCCTCATTATGTTTTGGTGCCACAATTGGAACATGTGTCCCATCCACAACCCCAATAACGTGTGGGAAGCGACTACCCCCTTCCTGGAATTGCTGCTCACCACAGCAAGGGCCCCAGCATCCAATGGCATTGATATGAACTGCTTTACTCGCTTGATAAATGCATGTAGGAAGCATTGCAGCACATTGGAAAATTTGCCCTGCGACATTCCTACCAGCACGCCCACTACATGCTGGTAGGAACCAGTGGCACAGAAATGTAACACAGTAAGAAATTGTGTCAATGCTGGTTTTGCTGTAGGATACCGAATTGATTGATCTAGATCAATCTCTATTATGGAGAGAGTTTCTAGGATGATATGATGGGGCAGCCTGTAACGCCGCACAACCTCATCATCTGGTATCCCAAAAAGTGTGACATGGGTATGGAAAATAGAAGGCCTTGCACGGCTCCGTTGCCTTGGAGGATGAGGGGCAGGTTGGGGTTGGATGGCTTCGGCGGCTAGATATCTGGCTACATGCATCTTGAAATTAATGGAAAAAAGTACCGTTACCACATTATTTATTCAGGACATATTGCTACATTGTAAACTCTGGTTATGGCAGTACAAAAACTTACTTCCGGAACGAATTCCATATCTACATGTCGGACACCATGAGCCAAAAGAAAAATAAGATTTTACTTACCGGTAAATCTATTTCTCGTAGTCCGTAGTGGATGCTGGGGACTCCGTAAGGACCATGGGGAATAGACGGGCTCCGCAGGAGACAGGGCACTTTAAGAAAGAATTAGAAATACTGGTGTGCACTGGCTCCTCCCTCTATGTCCCTCCTCCAGACCTCAGTTAAGGAAACTGTGCCCGGAAGAGCTGACAGTACAAGGAAAGGATTTTGGAATCCAGGGTAAGACTCATACCAGCCACACCAATCACACCGTATAACTCGTGATAAACTTACCCAGTTAACAGTATGAACAACAACAGAGCATCAGATAACCCTGATGCAACCATAACATAACCCTTATTGAAGCAATAACTATATACAAGTATTGCAGAAGAATTCCGCACTTGGAACAGGCGCCCAGCATCCACTACGGACTACGAGAAATAGATTTACCGGTAAGTAAAATCTTATTTTCTCTGACGTCCTAGTGGATGCTGGGGACTCCGTAAGGACCATGGGGATTATACCAAAGCTCCCAAACGGGCGGGAGAGTGCGGATGACTCTGCAGCACCGAATGAGCAAACACAAGGTCCTCCTCAGCCAGGGTATCAAACTTGTAGAACTTTGCAAAAGTGTTTGAACCCGACCAAGTAGCTGCTCGGCAAAGCTGTAATGCCGAGACCCCTCGGGCAGCCGCCCAAGAAGAGCCCACCTTCCTTGTGGAATGGGCTTTTTACTGATTTTGGAGGCGGCAATCCAGCCGCAGAATGAGCCTGCTGAATCGTGTTACAGATCCAGCGAGCAATAGTTTGCTTTGAAGCAGGAGCACCCAGCTTGTTGGATGCATACAGGATAAACAGCGACTCAGTTTTCCTGACTCCAGCCGTTCTGGCTACATAAACCTTCAAAGCCCTGACTACATCTAGTAACTTGGCATCCTCCAAGTCACGAGTAGCCGCAGGCACCACAATAGGTTGGTTCAAATGAAAAGATGACACCACTTTTGGCAGAAATTGCGGACGAGTACGTAATTCTGCCCTGTCCATATGGAAAACCAGATAGGGGCTTTTATGTGACAAAGCCGCCAATTCTGACACACGCCTAGCCGAAGCTAAGGCCAATAGCATGACCACCTTCCACGTGAGATATTTTAACTCCACGGTTTTAAGTGGCTCAAACCAGTGTGATTTCAGGAAACTCAACACCACGTTAAGATCCCAAGGTGCCACTGGTGGCACAAAAGGGGGCTGAATATGCAGCACTCCCTTTACAAACGTCTGAACTTCAGGAAGAGAAGCCAGTTCCTTTTGAAAGAAAATGGATAGGGCTGAAATCTGGACCTTAATGGACCCCAATTTTAAGCCCAAAGTCACTCCCGACTGTAGGAAGTGAAGGAAACGGCCCAGCTGGAATTCCTCTGTAGGGGCATTCCTGGCCTCACACCAAGCAACATATTTTCGCCATATACGGTGATAATGTTTAGCCGTCACGTCCTTCCTAGCCTTTATTAGCGTAGGAATAACCTCATCCGGAATACCTTTTTCTGCTAGGATCCGGCATTCAACCGCCATGCCGTCAAACGCAGCCGCGGTAAGTCTTGAAAAAGACAGGGCCCCTGTTGCAACAGATCCTGTCTGAGAGGCAGAGGCCATGGGTCCTCTGTGAGCATTTCTTGCAGTTCCGGATACCAAGTTCTTCTTGGCCAATCCGGAACAATGAGTATTGTTCTCACTCCTCTTTTTCTTACGATTCTCAGCACCTTGGGTATGAGAGGAAGAGGAGGAAACACATACACTGACTGGAACACCCACGGTGTCACTAGTGCGTCCACAGCTATCGCCTGAGGGTCTCTTGACCTGGCGCAATACATTTGTAGCTTTTTGTTGAGGCGGGATGCCATCATGTCCACCTGTGGCAGTTCCCAACGACTTGTAATCAGTGTGAAGACTTCTTGATGAAGTCCCCACTCTCCCGGGTGGAGGTCGTGCCGGCTGAGGAAGTCTGCTTCCCAGTTGTCCACTCCCGGAATGAGCACTGCTGACAGTGCTTTTACGTGATCCTCCGCCCAGCGAAGAATTCTGGTGGCTTCCGCCATCGCCACCCTGCTCCTCGTGCCGCCTTGGCGGTTTACATGAGCCACTGCGGTGATGTTGTCTGACTGAATCAGCACCGGTTGGTTGCGAAGCAGAGGCTCCGCTTGACTTAGGGCGTTGTATATGGCCCTTAGTTCCAGGATATTGATGTGCAGACAAGTCTCCTGACTTGACCACAGACCCTGGAAATTTCTTCCCTGTGTGACTGCCCCCCACCCTCGGAGGCTTGCATCCGTGGTCACCAGGACCCAGTCCTGAATGCCGAACCTGCGACCCTCGAGAAGGTGAGCACTCTGCAGCCACCACAGAAGACCTGGGGGATAGGGTGATCAGCCGCTGCATCTGAAGATGCGATCCGGACCATTTGTCCAACAGATCCCACTGAAAGGTCCTCGCATGGAACCTGCCGAAGGGAATGGCTTCGTATGATGCCACCATCTTTCCCAGGACTTGCGTGCATTGATGCACCGACACCTGTTTTGGTTTTAAGAGGTCTCTGACCAGAGTCACAAGCTCTGAGCCTTCTCCGCCGGGAGAAAAACCTTCTTCTGGTCTGTGTCCAGAATCATGCCCAGGAAGGGCAGACGCGTCGTAGGAATCAGCTGCGACTTTGGAATATTCAGAATCCAGCCATGCTGTTGCAACACTTCCCGAGAGTGTGCTACGCTGATCAGCAACTGCTCTCTGGACCTCGCCTTTATGAGGAGATCGTCCAAGTATGGGATAAATGTGACTCCTTGCTTTCGCAGAAGCACCATCATTTCTGCCATTACCTTGGTAAATATTCTCGGTGCCGTGGACAGACCAAACGGCAACGTCTGGGATTGGTAATGACAGTCCTGTACCACAAATCTGAGGTACTCCTGATGAGGTGGATAAATGGGGACATGCAGGTAAGCATCCTTTATGTCCAGAGACACCATAAAATCCCCCTCTTCCAGGCTTGCAATGACCGCTCTGAGCGATTCCATCTTGAACTCAATTCAATATGGGTCTGACCGAACCATCCGGTTTCGGTACCACAAACATTGTGGAAGAGTAACCCCTTCCCTGTTGAAGGAGGGGATCTGTATAGCCCAGGGATCCACCCGTGAGCGAACCCACTGGTGGCTGAAATTTCGGAGACGCGCCCCCACCGATCCTGGCTCCACCTGTGGAGCCCCAGCGTCATGCGGTGGATTTAGTGGAAGCTGGGGAGGACTTCTGTTCCTGGGAACTAGCTGTATTTTGCAGCTTCTTTCCTCTACCCCTGCCTCTGGCAAGAAAGGACGCACCTCGGACTTTCTTGGCTCTTTGTGAACGAAAGGACTGCATTTGGTAATATGGTGCTTTCTTAGGCTGTGAGGGGATATATGGCAAAAAATTTGACTTCCCAGCCGTAGCTGTGGAAACTAGGTCCGAGAGACCATCCCCAAACAATTCCTCACCCTTATAAGGTAAAACCTCCATGTGCCTTTTTGAGTCGGCATCACCTGTCCATTGCCGAGTCCACAGGACCCTTCTGGCAGAAATCGACATTGCATTTATTCTAGAGCCCAGTAGGCTAATGTCTCTCTGGGCATCTCTCATATATAGGACAGCGTCTTTTATATGCCCCAGGGTCAGTAATATAGTATCCTTGTCCAAGGTATCAAGTTCCTCAGATAAAGTATCTGTCCATGCTGCTACAGCACTACACATCCAGGCCGACGCAATTGCCGGCCTTAGTATGGTACCTGAATGTGTATAAACGGACTTCAGGATACCTTCCTGCTTTCTATCCGCAGGATCTTTTAGGGTGGCCGTATCCTGTGACGGCAGGGCTACCTTCTTAGATAAGCGTGTCAAAGCTTTGTCTACCCTAGGGGAGGATTCCCAGCGTAACCTGTCCGCTGGCGGGAAAGGATACGCCATAAGCAACCGTTTGAAAATCTGCATTTTTCTATCTGGAGATTCCCAAGCTTTTTCACATAACTCATTTAACTCATGTGAAGGGGGAAAGGTCAACTCATGCCTCTTTTCCCCAAACATATAAACCCTCTTGTCAGGGACTGGGTCTTCCTCTGAGATGTGCAATACATCCTTCATTGCTATAATCATGTAGCGGATGGCTTTAGCCATTTTAGGCTGCAACTTTGCATCATCGTCATCGACACTGGAGTCAGAATCCGTGTCGATATCTGTGTCAACAATTTGGGATAGTGGGCGCTTCTGAGACCCTGACGGCCTCTGCGCTGTAGGATCAGGCATGGGTTGAGACCCTGACTGTCCCAAGGCTTCAGCTTTATCCAACCTTTTATGCAAGGAAGTAACATTATCATTTAAAACCTTCCACATATCCATCCAATCGGGTGTTGGCGCCGTCGGCGGCGATCCCACATTCATTTGTACCTGCTCTGCTTCCACATAGCCCTTCCTCGTCAAACATGTCGACACAAGCGTACCGACACACCACACACACAGGAGATGCTCTATTTGAGGACAGAACCCCCACAAGGCCTTTTGGAGAGACAGAGAGAGAGTATGCCAGCACACACCCCAGCACTATATGACCCAGGAATTACACAGTAACTTAGTGTTTACCCAGTAGCTGCTGTATATACTGATTTTGCGCTAAATTTATGTGCCCCCCCTCTCTTTTTACCCTCTTTCTACCGTGAATCTGCAGGGGAGAGCCTGCGGAGCTTCCTCTCAGCGGAGCTGTGGAGAGAAAATGGCGCTGGTGAGTGCTGAGGAAGAAGCCCCGCCCCCTCAGCGGCGGGCTTCTGTCCCGCGATTTTGTGTAAAATAATGGCGGGGGCTCATGCATATATACAGTGCCCAACTGTATATATGCTGCTTTTTGCCAAGAGGTTCTCAATTGCTGCCCAGGGCGCCCCCCCCCCCCCGCCTGCGCCCTGCACCCTACAGTGACCGGAGTGTGTGGGTTTAATGCGGGAGCAATGGCGCACAGCTGCAGTGCTGTGCGCTACCTCATATGAAGACTGGAGTCTTCTGCCGCCGCTTTTGACGTATTCTTGCTTCTCACGCCGGCTTCTGGCTTCTGGCTCTGCGAGGGGGACGGTGGCGCGGCTCCGGGATCGGACGACCAAGGGTGCGTTCCTGTGTTCGATCCCTCTGGAGCTAATGGTGTCC